>NW_021699964.1:0-756 GCF_005190385.1 Monodon monoceros
GGTATAGGTTAGGGTTAGGGTTAGGGTAGGGTTAGTGTTAGGGTTAGGGTTAGGGTTAGTGTTAAGGGACGGGGACGGTTTAGGGTACAGGTTAAGGTACGATAATGTTTTAGGGTGAGCGTACGTGTTAGGGCACGGGTTAGTGTTAGCGTATGTGTTAGCATTAGGGGACGGGTTAGGGTAAGGCTTCGGATAAGGGTTAGGGTTAGGGTTAGGGTTAGGGTTACGGGACGGAGACGGTTTAGGGTACAGGTTAGGGAATGACAATGGTTTAGGGTGAGCGTAAGTGTTAGGGTATGTGTTAGTGTTAGCGTACGGATTAGGATTAGGGGACGGGTTACGGCAAGGCTTCGGGTAAGGGTTAGGGTTTGGGTTAGGGTTCGGTTTAGGGTTAGGGGACGGTGACGGTTTAGGCTACAGGTTAGGGTACGACAACGTTTTAGGATAAGCGTACGTGTTAGGGTATGGGTTAGTGTTAGCTTACGGGTTAGGATTAGGGGACGGTTAAGCGTAAGGCTTCAGGTAAGTGTTAGGGTTAGGGTTAGAATGAGGGTTAGGGTTAGGAGACGGGGACGGTTTAGGGTAGAGTTTAAGGTACGACAAAGGTTTAGGGTGAGCGTACGTGTTCGGGTACGGGTTAGTGTTAGCGTACGGTTTAGCATTAGGGGAAGGGTTAGGTTAAGGCTTCGGGTAAGGGTAGGGTTAGGGTTAGGGTTAGGGTTAGGGGACGGGGATGGTTTAGGGTACAGGTTAGGG
>NW_021699964.1:766-1522 GCF_005190385.1 Monodon monoceros
GGTATAGGTTAGGGTTAGGGTTAGGGTAGGGTTAGTGTTAGGGTTAGGGTTAGGGTTAGTGTTAAGGGACGGGGACGGTTTAGGGTACAGGTTAAGGTACGATAATGTTTTAGGGTGAGCGTACGTGTTAGGGCACGGGTTAGTGTTAGCGTATGTGTTAGCATTAGGGGACGGGTTAGGGTAAGGCTTCGGATAAGGGTTAGGGTTAGGGTTAGGGTTAGGGTTACGGGACGGAGACGGTTTAGGGTACAGGTTAGGGAATGACAATGGTTTAGGGTGAGCGTAAGTGTTAGGGTATGTGTTAGTGTTAGCGTACGGATTAGGATTAGGGGACGGGTTACGGCAAGGCTTCGGGTAAGGGTTAGGGTTTGGGTTAGGGTTCGGTTTAGGGTTAGGGGACGGTGACGGTTTAGGCTACAGGTTAGGGTACGACAACGTTTTAGGATAAGCGTACGTGTTAGGGTATGGGTTAGTGTTAGCTTACGGGTTAGGATTAGGGGACGGTTAAGCGTAAGGCTTCAGGTAAGTGTTAGGGTTAGGGTTAGAATGAGGGTTAGGGTTAGGAGACGGGGACGGTTTAGGGTAGAGTTTAAGGTACGACAAAGGTTTAGGGTGAGCGTACGTGTTCGGGTACGGGTTAGTGTTAGCGTACGGTTTAGCATTAGGGGAAGGGTTAGGTTAAGGCTTCGGGTAAGGGTAGGGTTAGGGTTAGGGTTAGGGTTAGGGGACGGGGATGGTTTAGGGTACAGGTTAGGG
>NW_021699965.1:0-5271 GCF_005190385.1 Monodon monoceros
AGCTGCAAAACCGCAGGATTGCTTCAGGCCCTAATCTGGTTCTGGCACGGCATGCTGAGATTTTGATTAATTCCTCTTCCTGGTGGGAAATGAGCATTAAATTTGCCCGTGCAGACGCCTACAGCTAGTCTCTCATTGGTTCTCCCTATTCCTGTTCATCTTGCGCAGAAATTGCGAACTGTGCCAAACAGGAGGTTAAAGGCACTGACTCTCCAAGTGGGGAGAGTGTTAGTAAAGCGTCTGGAATGGTGAACCCGAGTACCAGGGGATGAAAACTGAGATGCATTTAAAAACGTTTCCCGGTCACACGGTGGACCATAATCTGGGTTTCCCATGCATGTTTTAGCTGAAGGAATAATCCCTTAAACCTGGAGAGTTGGGACCCATGGAATGGGTACCATGCAGTATGTCTTCAAAGGGTCTGCATTGCTCACCGAACCTCTCCAATGCTATCAGCCCGAAGTGTCCAGCCTTATGTCTCACCCAGCTCTGGGTGTAGATGTGGTAAATCCAGGTTGCATCACAAGCCCTGAATGATTTATTTAAGAATTGCTCTCTATTTCACTGTCATTGTGTTTTGGTTTTGTAATTTATTTTGATAATGGGATTTATCGGATTTTCACTGCTGTGTTTATGACGTTGTACACACGCTTGATTCTCTTACAGAGACATAAATATCCATGAGTTTTAAGATTCTTACTAGTCAGGTATATTCCTAGGCGTTGAATATGGGGTGTTGATTCCATTTCGTTGAGCAAGGAGTAGGTCTTGACTATTACATATTTGGCTTATGGAACGGTATCTGTGCTGATTTCAATCTCTGGTTTTATGCAGCACCCCAATTCACCTTTCCCCATAAGCAAGCATAAGTTGGTTTTCTAAATTTGAGACCCTGTTCTGTTTTGTAATTCAGTTCATGTGTAGCCAAGTTGACATTCCGTGTATTAGTGATATCTTATGATGTTTCTTTTTCTGTGTGACTTATTTCACTTAGAATCATCGTACCGGACTCCCCTCATTATGCCGCGATGGGCCTGATGACATAGATTTCATTGCTGAGTGATATTCCATTGTACGTACGTACCACAACTTCTTTATCCATTTTTCGCTTTCTGGGATATTTTATTTGTACTGTAGATGAGGTTCTTGTAAACAGAGATGTCCGAAACATTGGGGTGGCTGTGTCTTTTTTATTTTAATTTCCCTAAGCTATAGGACTGTAAGTGGAAGTTCTGTCGGATCCGTTGCTCTGGTTTTTAGGTGTCTCAGGAAACACCATATACTTCTCCAGAATGGCGGTTGGCAATTTACATCCCGCCCATCAGCATAACAAGTCTCGTGCTTTTCCATGGCCTGTTCGGCCTTTCTGGATTTTACACTTTTTTCAGATGGCCCTTTTGACCTGGGGGCAGTGAGACTTCATTTTGGTGCAGATTTCCTTTACACGCTTTCTTGGTTGGCCAAAAAGAGCGTATGCGTATTTTCCTGAATATATTATAATATAGTATTATATTTAGAGATATATATATGTTTACATTATATATTATATTTAGTTTGAGTGTATGTGTTAGGGTACGGGTTAGTGTTAGCGTATGGGTTAGGATTAGGGGACGGGTTAGGGTAAGGCTTCGGGTAAGGGTTAGGGTTAGGGTTAGGGTTAGGGGACGGGAACTGTTTAGGGTACAGGTTAGGGTACGACAACGGTTTAGGGTGAGCGTACGTGTTAGGGTACAGGTTAGTGTTAGCATACGGGTTAGGATTAGGGGATGTGTTAGGGTAAGGCTTCGGGTAAGGGTTATGGTTATGGTTAGGGTTAGTGTTAGTGGACGAGAATGGTTTAGGGTACAGGTTAGGTTACGACAACAGTTTAGGGTGAGTGTACGTGTTAGGGTATGGGTTAGTGTTAGAATATGGGTTAGGATTAGGGTACGGGTAAGGGTAAGGCTTCGGGTAAGGGTTAGGGTTATGGTTAGGGAACGGGGACCGTTTAGGTTACAGGTTAGTGTACGACAAAGTTTTAGGGTGAGCGTATGTGTTAGGGTACAGGTTAGTGTTAGTGTATGAGTTAGTGTTAGCGGACGGGTTAGTATTAGGGGAAGGGTTAGGGTAAGGCTTCTGGTAAGGGTTAGGTTTAGGGTTAGGGGACGGGGATGGTTTAGGGTACAGGTTAGTGCACGACAAGAGTTTAGGGTGAGCGTACGTGTTAGCATTTGGGGACGTGTTAGGGTAAGGCTTCGGGTAAGATTTATGGTTAGGGTTAGGGTTAGGGGATGGGGACGGTATAGGGTACAGGTTAGCGTACGACAACGGTTTAGGGTGAGCGTACGTGTTAGGGTACGGGTTAGTGTTAGCGTACGAGTTAGGGTTAGTGGACGCATTAGGGTAAGGCTTCGGGTAAGGGTTAGGGTTAGGGTTAGGGTTAGGGGACAGGGACGGTTTAGGGTACATGTTAGGGTACGACAACGGTTTAGGGTGAGCGTACGTGTTAGGGTACGGGTTAGTGTTAGCGTACGGGTTAGGATTAGGGTAAGGCTTCAGGTGAGTGATAGGGTTAGGGTTAGGGTTAGGGGACAGGGACGGTTTAGGGTACAGGTTATTGTATGACAACGATTTAGGGTGAGCGTACATGTTAGGGTACAGGTTAGTGTTAGCGTACGGGTTAGGATTAGGGGACGAGTTAGGGTAAGGCTTCGGGTAAAGTTTAGGGATAGAGTTAGCGTTAGGGAATGGGGACGGGGACGGGGACGGTTTAGGGTACAGGTTAGGGTACGACAACAGTTTATGGTGCCGTACATGTTAGGGTACGGGTTAGTGTTAGCGTACGCCTTAGGATTAGCGGACGGGTTAGGGTAAGGCTTCGGGTAAGTGTTAGTGTATGGGTTAAGGTTAGGGGATGGGGACAGTTTAGGGTACAGGTTAGCGTATGACAACTGTTTAGGGTGAGCGTACGTGTTAGGGTATTGGTTATTGTTACCGTACGGGTTAGGATTAAGGGACGTATTAGGGTAAGGCTTCGGGTAAGTGTTAGGGTCAGGTTTAGGATTAGGGTTAGGGGCCGGGGATGGTTTAGGGTACAAGTTTGTGTACGACAACGGTTTAGTGTGAGCGTACGTGTTAGGGAATGGGTTAGTGTTATCGTACGGGTTAGGATTATGGGATGGGTTAGGGTAAGGTTTCGGGTTAGTGTGAGGGTTAGGGTTAGGGTTAGGGGATGGGGAAGGTTTAGGGTACAAGTTTGTGTATGACAACGGTTTAGGGTGAGCGTACATGTTAGGGTACGTGTTACTGTTAGCGTAGAAGTTAGTGTTAGCATATGGGTTAGTATTAGGTGACGGGTTAGGGTAAGGCTTCTGGCAAGGGTTAGGGTTAGGGAACGGGGACGGTTTAGGATACAGGTGAGGGTATGACAAAGTTTTAGTGTGAGCGTATGTGTTAGGGTACGGGTTAGTGTTTGCTTACGGGTTAGGTTTAGGGGACGGGATAGGGTAAGGCTTCGGGTGAGGGTTATGTTTAGGGAACAGGGACGGGGACGGTTTAGGGTACAGGTTATTGTACGACAGAGGTTTAGGGTGAGCGTACGTGTTAGGGTACAGGTTAGTGTCAGCGTACGTGTTAGGATTAGGAGACGTGTTAGTGTAAGGCTTCGGGTAAGGTTTACGGTTAGGGTTAGGTTTAGTGTTAGGGGACAGGGACGGTTTAGGGTATAGGTTAGGGTACGACAACGGTTCAGGGTGAGCGTATGTGTTAGGGTACGGGTTAGTGTTAGCGTACAGGTTAGGGTTAGTGGATGCGTTAGGGTAAGGCTTCGGGTAAGGGTTAGGGTTAGGGTTACGGTTCGGATTAGGGTACGGGGACGGTTTAGGGTACAGGTTAGGCTATGACAACGACTTAGGGTGAGCGTACATGTTAGGGTATGGGTTAGTGTTAGCGTACGGTTTAGGATTAGGGGACGGGTTAGGGAAAGGCTGCGGGTAAGTTTTAGGGTTAGGGTTAGGGAATGGGGACGGGGACAGGGACGGTTTAGGGTACAGGTTAGGGTACGACAACGGTTTAGGGTGAGCATACGTGTTAGGGTACGGGTTAGTGTTAGCGGACGCTTTAGGATTAGGGGACAGGTTAGGGTAAGACTTCAGGTAAGTGTTAGTGTTAGGGTTAAAGTTAGGGGACGGGGACGGTTTAGGGTACAGGTTAGGGTACGACAAAGTTTTAGTGTCACCTGACGTGTTAGGGAATGGGTTAGTGATAGCGTATGGGTCAGGATTAGGGCATGTGTTAGGGTAAGGCTTCAGATAACAGTTAGGTTTAGGGGATGGGGATGGTTTAGGGTACAGGTTAGCGTATCACAATGGTTTAGGGTGTGCGTACGTGTTAGGATATTGGTTATTGTTAGCGTACGGGTTAGGATTAAGGGACGTGTTAGGGTAAGGCTTCGGGTAAGTATTAGGACTGGTTTAGGGTTAGGGTTAGGGGACGGGGATGCTTTAGGGTACATGTTAGGCTACGACAACGGTTTAGGGTGAGCGTAAGTGTTAGGGAATGGGTTAGTGTTAGCGTACTGGTTAGGATTAGGGGACGGGTTAGGGTGAGGCTTCGGGTGTTAGGGTTAGGGTTAGGGCACAGGGACGGTTTAGGGTACAGGTTAGAGTATGACAACGGTTTAGGGTGAGCGTACGTGTTAGGGTACGGGTTAGTGTTAGCGTATGGGTTAGGATTTGGGGACGGGTTAGGGTAAGGCTTCGGGTAAGTGTTAGAGTTAGGGTTAGGGTTAGTGGACGAGGATGGTATAGGGTACAGTTTAGGGTACGACAATGGATTAGGGTGAGTAAACGTGTTAGGGTTCGGGATAGTGTTAGGGTATGGGTTAGGATTAGGGGACGAGTTAGGGTAAGGCTTCAGGGAAGGGTTAGGATGAGGGGACTGGGACGGGGACGGGTAAGGTTTAGGGTAGAGCTTAGTGTACGACAACGATTTTGGGTGAGTGTACATGTTAGGGTACGGGTTAGTGTTAGCGTATGGGTTAGGTTTGCGGGACAGGTTAGGGTAAGGCTTCGGGTAAGGGTTAGGTTTAGGGGACGGGGACGTGGACGGTTTAGGGTACAGGTAAGTGTATGACAACGGTTTACGGTGAGCGTACGTGTTATGGTACGGGTAAGTGTTAGGGTACGGTTTAGGATTAGGTGACAGGTTAGGGTAAGGCTTAGGGTTATGTTTAGGGTTAGGTTTTGGGGACGGGGACAGTTTAGGATACATGTTAGGGTATGACAGCGGTTT
>NW_021699965.1:5281-12839 GCF_005190385.1 Monodon monoceros
GGTAAGGGTTCGGGTTAGGGTTAGGGTTAGGGTTAGGGGACGGGGACGGGGACGGGGACGGTTTAGGGTACACTTTATGGTACGACTACGGTTTAGGGTGAGCATACGTGTTAGTGTACGGGCTAGTGTTAGCGTATGGGTTAGGATTACGGGACGGGTTAGGGTAAGGCTTTGGGTAAGGGTTAGGGTTAGGGATAGGGTTAGGGTTAGGGGACGGGGACGGTTTAGGGTACAGGTTAGGGTACGCCTATGGTTTAGGGTGCGCGTACGTATTAGGGTATGGGTTAGTGTTAGCGTACGGTTTAGGATTAGGGGACGGGTTAGGGTAAGGCTACGGGTAAGGGTTAGGGTTAGGGTTAGGGTTAGGTTTAGGGGATGGGGACAGGGACGGTTTAGGGTACAGGTTAGGGTACAACAACGGTTTAGGGTTAGCGTACGTGTTAGGGTACGTTTTAGTGTTAGCGTACGGGTTAGGATTAGGGGACGTGTTAGGGTAAGGCTTCAGGTAAGTGTTAGGGTTAGGGGACGGGGACGGTTTAGGGTACAGGTTAGGGTACGAAAACGGTTTAGGGTGAGCGTACGTGTTAGAGTACGGGTTAGAATTAGCGTACGGGTTAGGATTAGGGGACAGGTTAGCGTAAGGCTTCAGGTAAGGGTTAGGTTTAGGGTTAGGGTTAGGGTCAGGGGACGGGGATGGTTTAGGGTTCATGTTAGGATACGACAACGCTTTAGGGTGAGCGTATGTGTTAGGGTACGGGTTAGTGGTAGCGTACGGTTTAGGATTAGGTGATGGTTTAGGGTAAGGCTTCGGCTAAGTGTTAGGGTTAGGGTTAGGGGACGGGGACGGTGTAGGGTACAGGTTAGGGTACACCAATGGTTTACGGTGAGAGTACGTGTTAGGCTATGGGTTAGTGTTAGCGTACGGGTTAGGATTAGGGACGGGTTAGGGTAAGGCCTCGGGTTAGGTTTAGGTTTAGGGGACGGGGACGGTTTAGGGTAAAGTTTAGTGTACGACCACAGTTTAAGGTGAGTGTACATGTTAGTGTACGGGTTAGTGCTTGCGTATGAATTAGGATTAGTGGACGGGTTAGGTTAAGTCTTCGAGTAAGGGTTAGGGTTAGGGGACGGGGACGGGGACGGGGATGGTTTAGAGTACAGGTTAGGGTACGACAACGGTTTAGGTTGAGCGTACATGTTAGGGTATGGGTTAGTGTTAGCGTACGGGTTAGGATTAGGGGACGGGTTAAGGTAAGGCTTCGGGTAAGGGTTAGGTTTAGGGTTAGGGTTAGCGGACGGGTACGGGGACGGGGACGGTTTAGGGTACAGGTTAGGGTACGACAACAGTTTAGGGTGAGCGTACATGTTAGGGTACGGTTAGTGTTAACGTACGGGTTAGGATTAGGGGACGGTTTAGGGTGAGGCTTCAGGTAAGGGTTAGGGTTAGGGTTAGGGGACGGGGACGGTTTAGGGTACAGGTTAGGGTACGACAACGGTTTAGGGTGAGCGTACGTGTTAGGGTACACGTTAGTGTTAGGGTACGCTTTAGGATTAGGGGACGGGTTAGGGTAAGGCTTCGGGTAAGGGTTAGGTTTAGGGAACTAGGACGGTTTAGTGTACAAGTTAGGATACGACAACGGTTTAGGGTGAGCGTACGTGTTAGGGTACGGGTTAGTGTTAGCGTACGGGTTAGGTTTAGGGGATGGGTTAGGGTAAGGCTTCGGGTAAGGTTTAGGGTTAGTGTAGGGTTAGGGGACGGGGACTGTTTAGGGTACAGGTTAGGGTACGACAATGGTTTAGGGTGAGTGTGCATGTTAGGGTATGGGTTAGGGTTAGCGTACGAGTTAGGATTAAGGGACGGGTTAGGGTAAGGCTTCGGGTAAGGGTTACGGTTAGGGTTAGGGTTAGGGTTAAGGGACAGGGACGGTTTAGGGTACCGTTTAGGGTACGACAATGGTTCAGGGTGAGCGTACCTGTTAGGGTACGTGTTAGTGTTAGCGTACGGGTTAGGATTAGGGGACGGCTTAGGGTAAGGCTTCGGGTAAGGGTTAGGGATAGGGTTAGGGGACGGGGATGGTTTAGGGTACAGGTTAGGGTACGACAACGGTTTAGGGTGAGCGTACATGTTAGGGTACGTGTTAGTGTTAGTGTACGAGTTAGGATTAGGGGACGGGTTAGGGTAAGTCTTCGGGTAAGGGTTAGGTTTAGGGTTAGGTTTAGGGGACGGGGACAGTTTAGGGTACAGGTTACGGTACGACAACGTTTGAGGGTGCGCGTACGTGTTAGGGTACAGGTTAGTGTTAGCATACGGGTTAGGATTATGGGACGTGTTAGGGTAAGGCTTCAGGTAAGTGTTCGGGTTATGGTTAGGGTTAGGGTTAGGGGACGGGGAAGGTTTAGGGTACAGGTTAGTGTACGAAAAAGTTTTAGTGTGAGCGTATGGGTTAGGGTACGAGTTAGTGTTAGCGTACGGGTTAGGATTAGGGGACGGTTTAGGGTAAGGCTGCGGGTAAGTGTTAGGGTTAGGTTTAGGGTTAGGGTTAGGGTTAAGGGACGTGGACGGTTTAGAGTACAGGTTAGGGTATGACAACAGTTTAGGGTGAGCGTAAATGTTAGGGTACAGGTTAGTGTTAGCGTATGGGTTAGGATTAGGGGACGGGTTAGGGTAAGGCTTTGGGTAAGGTTTAGTGTTAGGGTTAGGGTTAGGGTCAGTGTTAGGGGACGGGGACGGTTTTGGGGATAGGTTAGGGTACAACAACGGTTTAGGGTGAGCGTACGTGTTAGGGTACGGGTAGTGTTATCATACGGGTTAGGATTAGGGGACGGGTTAGGGTAAGGCTTCGGGTAAGTGTTAGGGTTGGGTTAGGGTTAGGGTTAGGGGACAGGGACGGGGACTGTTTAGGTTTCAGGTTAGGGTACGACAAAGGTTTAGGTTGAGTGTATATGTTACGGTACGGGTTAGTGTTAGCGTACGGGTTAGTATAAGGGGACGTGTTAGGGTAAGGCTACGGGTAAGGGTTAGGGTTAGGTTTAGGGTTAGGGTTAGGGGACCGTTTAGGCTACAGGTTACGGTATGACAACAGTTTAGGGTGAGCGTAGGTGTTAGGGTTAGGGTGAGGGTTAGCGTACAGGTTAGGGTTAGGGGACGGGTTAGGTTAAGTCTTCGGGTAAGGGTTAGGTTTAAGGTTAGGGTTAGGGGACGGGGCCGGTTTAGGGTACAGGTTAGGGTACTACAACGGTTTAGGGTGAGCGTCCGTGTTAGGGTACGAGTTGGTGTTAGCGTACGGGTTAGGATTTGGGGACGGGTTAGGGTAAGTTTTCGGGTAAGTGTTAGGGTTAGGGTTAATGTTAGTGTTAGGGGACGGTTTAGGGTACAGGTTAGGGTACGACAATGGTTTAGGGTGAGCGTACGTGTTAGGGTACGGTTTAGTGTTAGCGTACGTGTTAGGATTAGGGGAAGGGTTAGGGTAAGGCTTCGGGTAACGTTTAGGGTTAGGGTTAGGGTTCGGGTTAGGGTACGGGATGGTTTAGGGTACAGGATAGGGTACGACAACGGTTTAGGGTGAGCGTACGTGTTAGGGTACACGTTAGTGTTAGGGTACGCTATATGATTAGGGGACGGGTTAGGGTAAGGTTTTGGGTAAGTGCTAGAATTAGGGTTAAGGTTAGGGGACGGGGACGGTTTAGGGAACAGGTTAGGGTACGAAAACGGTTTAGGCTGAGCGTATGTGTTAGGGTATGGGTTAGTGTTAGCGTACGGTTTAGGATTAGGGGATGGGTTAGGGTAAGGCTTCGGGTAAGGGTTAGGGTTAGGTTTAGGTTTAGGGTTAGGGTAAGGGGACGGGGTCGGTATAGGGTACAGGTTAGGGTACGACAACGGTTTAGGGTTAGCGTACGTGTTAGGGTTAGGGTTAGTGTTAGCGTACGGGTTAGGTTTAGGGGCCGGGTTTGGGTAAGGCTTCGGGTAAGGGTTAGGTTTAGGCTTAGGGTTAGGGTTAGTGTTAGGGGACGGGGACGGTTGAGGGTACAGGTTTGGGTACGACAACGGTTAAGGGTGAGCGTACGTGTTAGGTTAGGCGTTAGTGTTAGTGTACGGGTTAGGATTAGGGGACGGGTTAGGGTAAGGCTTTGGGTAAGGGTTAGGGTTAGGGTTAGAGTTAGGGTTAGGGGACGGGGACGGTTTTGGGTACAGGTTAGAGTGCGACATCTGTTTATGGTGAGCGTACATGTTAGGCTACAGGTTAGTGTTAGCGTACTGGTTAGGATTTGGTGACGGATTAGGGTAAGGCTTCGGGTAAGTGTAAGGGTTAGGGTTAGGGTTAGGGGACGGGGACGGGGACAGTTTAGGGTACAGGTTAGGGTACGACAACGGTTTAGGGTGAGCGTACGTGTTAGGGTACACGTTAGTGTTAGCGTACGCGTTAGGATTAGGGGATGGATTAGGTTAAGGCTTCGGGTAAGGGTTAGGATTAGGGTTAGAGTGAGGGTTAGGGGACGGGGACGGTTTAGGGTACAGGTTAGGGTGCGACAACGGTTTAGGGTGAGCGTACATGTTAGGATATGGGTTAGTGTTAGCGTACGGGTTAGGATTAGGAGACGGGTTAGGGTAAGGCTTCGGGTAAGGGTTAGGTTTAGGGTTAGGGTTAGGTGACGGGGAAGGTTTAGGGTACAGTTTAGGGTACGAAAACGGTTCAGGGTGAGCGTACGTGTTAGGGTACGGGTTAGTGTTAGCGTACGGGTTAGGATTAGGGGACGGGTTAGTGTAAGGCTTCACGTAAGGGTTAGGGTTAGGGTTAGGTTTAGGGGATGGGGACGGTTTAGGGTACACTTTAGGGTACGACAACGGTTTAGGGTGAGCGTACGTGTTAGGGCACGGGTTAGTGTTAGCGTATGGTTTAAGATTATGGGACGGGTTAGGGTATGTCTTCGGATAAGGGTTAGGGTTAGGGTTAGGGTTAGGGGACGGGGACGGTTTAGGGTACAGGTTAGGGTACGACAATGGTTTAGGGTGAGCGTACGTGTTAGGGTACGGGTGAGTGTTAGCTTACGGGTTAGGATTAAGGCACGGTTTAGGGTAAGGCTTAGGGCAAGGGTTAGTGATAGGGTTAGGGTTAGGGTCAGGGGACGGGGGCGGTGTAGGGTACAGGTTAGGGTACGACAACACTTTATGGTGAGCGTATGTGTTAGGGTACGGTTTAGTGTTAGCGTACAGGTTAGGATTAGGGGACGGGTTAGGGTAAGGCTTCGGGTAAGAGTTAGGGTTAGTGTTAGGGTTAGCTTTAGGTGACGGGGACGGGGACGGTGCAGGGTACAGTTTAGTGTATGACAACGGTTTAGGGTGAGCGTACGTGTTACGGTATGGGTTAGTGTTAGCGTACGTGTTAGGATTAGGGTACAGGTTAGTGTAAGGCTTCGGTTAAGGGTTAGTGTTAGGCTTAGGGGACGGGTACGGTTTAGGGTACAGGTTATGGTACGCCAACGGTTTAGGGTGAGCGTACATGTTAGGGTATGGGTTAGTGTTAGCATACGGGTTAGGATTAGGGGATGGTTTAGGGTAAGGCTTCGGGTAAGGGTTAAGGTTCGGGTTAGGTTTAGGGTTAGGGTTATGGGACGGGGACGGTTTAGGGTACAGGTTAGGGTACGACAACGGTTTAGGGTGATCGTACGTGTTAGGGTACAGGTTAGTGTTCGCATACGGTTTAGGATTAGGGGACAGGTTAGGGTAAGGCTTCGGGTAAGGTTTAGGGTTAGGGGACGGTGAGGGTTTAGGGTACAGGTTAGGGTATGACAACGGTTTAGGGTGAGCGTACGTGTTAGGCTATGGGTTAGTGTTAGCGTACGGGTTAGGATTAGGGGACGGGTTAGGGTAAGGTTTCGGGTAAGTGTTAGGGTTAGGATTAGGGTTACGGGACGGGGACGGTTTAGGGTACAGGTTAGGGTACGACAACAGTTTCGGGTGAGCGTACGTGTTAGGGTATGGGTTAGTGTTAGCGTACGGGTTAGGATTAGGGCACGGATTAGGGTAAGGCTTCGGGTTAGGTTTAGGGTTAGGGGACGGGGACGGTTTAGGGTACAGGTTCGGGTACGACAACAGTTTCGGGTGAGCGTACGTGTTAAGGTACGGGTTAGAGTTAGCGTACGGGTTAGGATTAGGGGATGGGTTAGGGTAAGGCTACGGGTAAGGGTTAGGGTTAGGGTTAGTGGATGGGGACGGTTTAGGGTACAGGTTAGGGTACGACAACGGTTTCGTGTGAGCGTACGTGTTAGGGTACAGGTTAGAGTTAGCCTACGGGTCAGGATTAGGGGACGGGTTATGGTAAGGCTTCGGGTTAGTGTTAGGGGACGGGGACGGTTTCGGGTACAGTTTAGGTTACGACAACTGTTTAGGGTGAGCGTACGTGTTAGGGTATGGGTTAGTGTTAGCGTACGGGTTAGGATTAGGGGACGGGTAAGGTTAAGGCTTCGGGTAAGTGTTAGTGTTAGGGTTAGGGGATGGGGACGGTTTAGGGTACAGGTTAGGGTACGACAACTGTTTAGTGTGAGCGTACGTGTTAAGGTACGGGTTAGTGTTAGCGTATGGGTTAAGATTAGGGGACCAGTTAGGGTAAGGCTTCACGTAAGGGTTAGGGTTAGCGGATGGGGATGTGGACGGTTTAGTGTACAGGTTAGGGTACGACAGCAGTTTAGGGTGAGCGTACGTGTTAGGGTACGGGTTAGTTTTAGCGTACAAGTTAGGATTAGGGGACGGGTTAGGGTAAGGCTTCAGGTAAGGTTTAGAGTTAGGGTTAGGTTTAGGGTTAGGGTTACGGGACGGGGACGGTTTATGGTACAGGTTAGGGTACGACAACGGTTTAGGGTGAGCGTACATGTTAGGGTATGGGTTAGTGTTAGCGTACGGGTTAGGGTTATGGGACGGGTTAGGGTGAGGCTTCGGGTAAGGTTTAGGGTTAGGGTTAGGGTTAGGGTTAGGGGACGCGGACGGTTTAGGGTACAGGTTAGGGTATGACAACGGTTTAGTGTGAGCGTACGTGTTAGAGTACGGGTTAGTGTTAGTGTACGGGTTAGGATTAGGGGACGTGTTAGGGTAAGGCTGCATGTAAGGGTTAGGGTTAGTGCTAGGGTTGGGACGGGGACGGGGACGAGGACGGTTTCGGGTACAGGTTAAGGTACGACAACGGTTTAGGGTGAGCGTACATGTTACGGTACGGGTTAGTGTTAGCGTACGGGTTAGGATTAGGGGACTGGTTAGGGTAAGGATTCTGGTAAGGGTTAGGGTTAGGGCTAGGGTTAGGGTATGGGGACGGTTTAGGGTACAGGTTAGGGTACGACAACGGTTTAGGGTGAGCGTACGTGTTAGGGTACGGGTTAGTTTTAGCGTACGAGTTAGGATTAGGGGACAGGTTAGGGTAAGGCTTCGGGTAAGGGTTAGGTTTAGGATTAGGGGACGGGAATGGTTTAGGGTACAGGTTAGGGTACGACAACGGTTTATGGTGAGCCTATGTGTTAGGGTACGCGTTAGTGTTAGCGTACGGGTTAGGATTAGGGGACAGTTTAGGGTGAG
>NW_021699965.1:12939-15653 GCF_005190385.1 Monodon monoceros
CAGGTTATGGTACGACAATGGTTTAGGGTGAGTGTACGTGTTAGGGTGTGGGTTAGTGTTAGCGTACGGGTTAGGATTAGGGGACAGGTTAGGGTAAGTCTTCGGGTAAGGGTTAGGGTTAGGGTTAGGGTTAGGTTGAGGGGACGGGCACGGTTTAGTGTACAGGTTAGGATACGACAACGGTTTAGGGTGAGCGTACGAGTTAGGTTACGGTGTAGTTTTAGTGTACGGTTTAGGATTAGGTGATGGGTTAGGGTAAGGCTTCGGGTAAGTGTTAGGGTTAGGGTTAGGATTAGGGTTAGGGGACCGGGACGGATTAGGGTACAGGATAGGTTACGATAACGGTTTCGGGTGAGCGTATGTTTTAGGGTACGGGTTAGTGGTAGCGTACGGGTTAGGATTAGGGGACGGGTTATGGCAAGTCTTCGTGTAAGAGTTAGGTTTAGGGTTAGGGTTAGGCTTAGGGGCCGGGGACGGTTTAGGGTACAGGTTAGGGTACGACAACTGTTTAGGGTGAGCGTACGTGTTAGGGTATGGGTTAGTGTTAACGTACGTGTTAGGATTAGGGTACGGGTTAGGGTAAGGCTTTGGGTAAGGGTTAGGGATAGGGTTAGGGTTAGCGTTAGTGGATGGGGACGCTTTAGGTTACAGATTAGGGTATGACTACGGTTTAGGGTGAGCGTACATGTTAGGGTATGGGTTAGTGTTAGCGTACGGGGTAGGATTAGGGGACGGGTTAGGGTAATGATCCGGTAAGGATTAGGGTTAGTTTTCGTGTTAGGGGACAGGGACGCGGATGGTTTAGGGTACAGGTTAAGGTACGGCAACGGTTTAGGGTGAGCGTATGTGTTAGTGTACGGGTTAATGTTAGCGTACGGGTTAGGATTAGTGGACGGTGTAGGTAAGGGTTCGGGTAAGGGTTTGCGTTAGGGTTAGGGTTTGGGTTAGGGTTAGGGGATGGGGACGGTTTAGGGTACAGTTTAGGGTACGAGAATGGTTTAGGATGAGCGTACGTGTTAGGATACGGGTTAGTGTTAGCGTACGGGTTAGGATTAGGGGACGGTGTAGGTAAGGGTTCGGGTAAGGTTTTGCATTAGGGTTAGGGTTTGCGTTAGGGTTAGGGGATGGGGACGGTTTAGGGTACAGGTTAGGGTACGACAACGGTTTAGGGTGAGAGTACATGTTAGGGTACAGTTTAGTGTTAGCGTACGGGTTAGGTTTAGGGGACGGTTTAGGGTAAGGCTTTGGGTAAGATTTAGAGTTAGGGTTAGGGTTAGGGTTAGGGGACGGGGACTATTTAGGGTACAGGTTAGGGTACGAGAACGGTTTAGGATGAGCGTACGTGTTAGGGTATGGGTTATTGTTAGCGTATGCGTTAGGATTAGGGGACGGTTTAGGGTAAGGCTTCGGGTAAGGGTTAGGGTGAGACACAAGGCTGGACACTTCGGGATGATGGCATTGGTGAGGTTCGGTGAGCAAATGCAGACCCTTTGAAGTCATACTGCATGGTACACATTCCATGGGTCCGAACTCTCCAGGTTTAAGGGATTCTTCCTTCAGCTAAAACATGCATGGGAAACCCAGAGTACGGTCCACCGTGTCATTGGGAAACGTTTACAAATGCATTTCAGTTTTCGTCCCCTGGTACTCGGGTTCACCCGTCCAGACGCTTTACTAACACTCTCCCCACTTGGAGAGTCAGTGCCTTTAACCTCCTGTTTGGCACAGTTTGCAATTTCTGCGCAAGATGAACAGGAATTGGGAGATCCAATGAGAGACTAGCTGTAGGTGTCTGCACGGGCAAATGGAACGCTCATTTCCCACCAGGAAGAGGAATTAACCAAAGGCTCAGCGTTCCCTGCCGGAAACAGATTAGGGCCTGAAGCAATCCTGCGATTTTGTGGTCAGCTCACAAGAAAGCGAGCTGAAGAAAAGAGCTCAAGGGCACTGTAATCCACAAACCTGCAGAGTTATGAATGATAGCTATCGTCCAAAAATATATTCAAGTAAGTCTACAAAGAGGGCTTTAAAGCGGTGCAGAATTTCAGGAAATCGATTTCAGGGGGTAGACTGGAATTGCACTTAAAGCATAGGAAAAGAGGCAGAATGTCGACAATGATGCACTTGGCCAAAAAGAGCATATGGGTTTTTACCTGAATATATTCAGGAAAAAAAGCATACGCCCTTTTTGGCCAACCAAGCAAGCGTGTAAAAGAAATCTGCACTACAATGAAGTCTCACTACCCCCCAGTCAAAAGGGCCATGTGAACAAAGTGTAAAAGAAGGCATCATTGAAGACTAATACAGAATACCAAGTCCTGGTTGTTGGTAGAATGACCAGCAGAGTACAGGATTTAGGAACTACCGGAGGTATATCCTCGGTGGCTTCACTGACTCTCCTGACATCCGTTACCTTGACTGCTGCAGCCCATGGGGCTCTGAGGTCAGGCCAATCCCAGGATATGGGTTTCCCTGGGCCGGTCCTATGCAGCACATGGGGCTCTCATGGTCAGGCCCCTCCCAGGATACAGAGCTACCCTTGCAGGTACCGTGGCAGGGCTGGGCACACAGGAACCATGCACATAGCCCTCATTGCAGAGCACTCCCAGCTCACCTGTCACTCAGATCTGACACAGAGCACCTCAGAGCAGGACTTGAACTAAAAACCAGCAGGTCCAACAGGTCTGTGACCCTGGGCATCACTCTGTGCGGCC
>NW_021699966.1:0-2560 GCF_005190385.1 Monodon monoceros
CTTTGTATTCCTCCCTCCTGTATTTCCTGTTTGCAACTTTATCCCCAGGCAAACATTAGTAAGCCTCTCACTATATTAGTTTGCATTTCTAGAGACTTAACATATATGGAATCATACAATATATTGTCCATTTTTGGTCTTGCTTCTTTAACTCAGAATAATATTATGGGAACTATCCATGATTCTCTGTTTATCAATAGTTCATTGCTTTTCATTGCTGAGTAGTATTCCATTATGTGGATATACCATACATTAAAAAAAAAACTTTGTTTAATCTAAATGTCTCTGTCTTTTAATTTTGTTAAGATATCTGTATTTAAAGTGATTTTTGGTGTGGTTAAATTTTAATCTACCATCTTGCTATTTTCTGTTTGTCCTATCTATGTTTTATTTCTTGTTCTGGTTTCTGTTGGATTAATTGAGCATTTTATGATTCTCTTTTGCCTTTTGGTTGACTCATTTGTTGACTTTGCTGTATTATTTTAGAGATTGCTCTAGGGTTTACAGTAGTCATATTTAACTTATAGTCTACCTGTAAGTGAAATTATACCACTTCGAAATAGTATAAGAACCTTATATTACATTCCCATTTTTCTTCTCCTGGCCTGAGTGTTGTTGTTGACATACATTTCACTTCTGGGTATGTTATAACCCTATACTACATCATTATTTTTATCTTTAAATAGTCAATTGTGTTTTAAAGATCTTTACATAATAAGAAAAAATGTGTTATATTTATCCACATAGTTACCATTCCTAGACCTCTTCATTCATTTGTGTTAATCCGTATTTCCATCTTGGATCATTTACTTTATACCTGAAGGTCTGCCTTTAACATTACTTGTAATGTAGTTCTGCTGGTGATGAATTTTTTAATCTTTTGTATGCCTGAAAATGTCTTTATCTTTTCTTTGATTGTTATTTTCATTGAGTAAGAAAATCATTAGTTGACAGTTTTTCTTTCAGTATTTAAAAAATGTTGATCCATTGTCTGCTGGCTTGCGTTGTTTCTGATGACAAATCAACGTGTTTCCTTATCTTTGTTCCTTTGTATATAATTTATTTTTTTCCCTCTAGCTGTTTTTAAGACATTATCCTTTTCCCTGGTTTCAAGCGGTTTACTTATGATGTGCCCTGTTCTAATTCTCTTCATATCTCTTGTGCTTGGGGTTTGTTAAAATTTTTGCATCCTTGGGTTTATAGTTTTCTTTGGATTTAGAAAAAAATTGAGCCATTATATTTTTCTGCTCCTCCCTTCTTTGTGGACTTCAACTATACAAGTATGACTTCTTGAAATTTTCCCGTACGTTACTGATGATCACTGCATTATTTTTTTTCAGTTTTTTTCTCTCTGTATTTCATTTTGAGAATTTCTGGTGCTATTTCTTCAAGTTTACTTATTTTTTCTTTTGCAAACTGTTCTAAGTATTCACTTAATGCCCTCTTATGAAGTTTTCCATTTTAGTGTTAAGAAGAGTCAGTGGTCTTGGCAGCCTTAAGTAAACCTTGGTGAGTGGTGTGTCTACACCTTTCATATGTTTCTTTCTTCTGCTTTTGATAATTTAGTCACACATGTTCACTGGTCACTACTCTGCTGAGTACTTTACAGGGAATACTAAGGGAGTATGCTGGATTCTCCTGTTCCCCTTCCTTTGCTGTGGTCTAGAAATTTTCTTCAGGCTATGAGCTCAGGCAGTTGTTGGGCTCACTTTGTTTCCTGTCCCTCAGGTATCACTGTCCTTTGTAGCCTGATGTCCATTAATTTAAAAACTTTTGTTTCATGTTTTGCTTAGTTTTTAGTTGTTTTGGTGGATTGATAAATCTAGGCCCTGTGACTTCATCTTGGCTGGAAGTGACTCATACATATGTATTTTTTATTAACAGTTGTTTATTGTATGGCAAATTCTACGATACTTTTTGAAGCTCTTTCGTAAAATAGTCATTTCCAAGTTCTACTTGTTAATGCTATGTGTATTCATTAATAATAAATACTTATGTACAATGTAACTGTTTGAAAATGTTTCTTTTAATGAAACATATACTAAAATATATCGTTTAGGAATACATCTGTTTACAATTATTTCATTTTAGTAGAATAAGCCCTATTGTTGATTTTCAAATGCACTGTTTCAACAAGAATCTATTAAACGCTTGCTTTACCAGCCATATATTGCCCACTGTAGGACATTTAAAAAGGACATAAAAATAGAACATATTTGCTCCAAAAAATTTTACACTGGTGATGGAGATACGAAATTAAGATGAAGCTTAAAGAACAGAGCAGCTGTACCCCGTGAGTGAGAGCTCACCTAGGGCATTTCAGCTTTGCACAGGAATTTTATGTGCTGATAAATTTTCTTTTCTATTTTAAATTTCCTTTTAGAAACTCAGTACGTTAAACATAAGATATTATTCTAAAAGTTGTACAAATATTTTCTCATTTAATCATAATAACTCAATGTAGTAAATTTTTATATTATTCTGGTATAGTGAGAGGATTACCAATGTTTGCTTGGGGATAAAGTTGCAAACAGGAAATACAGGAGGGAGGAATACAAAG
>NW_021699967.1:0-7014 GCF_005190385.1 Monodon monoceros
GGTACGCGGGCCTCTCACTGTTGTGGCCTCTCCCGTTGTGGAGCACAGGCTCCGGACGCTCAGGCTCAGCGGCCATGGCTCACGGGCCCAGCCGCTCCACGGCATGTGGGATCTTCCCGGACCGGGGCACGAACCCGTGTCCCCTGCATCGGCAGGTGGACTCTCAACCACTGTGCCACCAGGGAAGCCCGAAATGAACAAATCTTAAATGTACACTTGCTGAGTTTTGACAGATGAGTACATGCACCTGTGTAACCCAAATCCCCATCAAGTTATAAAACATTATCATTATCCCACAAAGTTCCTTCATGCCCCTTCCCAGTCTTTCCCTACCCCATCTCTACTTCCCCCCAGAGACAACCACTGTTCTGATATTTTTCTGCCCTAGTTTTACCTGTTTTAGAATTTCATGTGAATATAATCATACAGTATGTACTCTTTATGGAAGGCTTCTTAACCTCAATGTAATGTTTTTTGAGATTCTTCCATGTTGCTGCATATTATCAGTAGTCTATTTGCTTTTATTGCTGAGTATTTCATCGTATGGGTACTCTACAGTTTGTCCATTCTCCTGTTGTGGGACACGTGGACTAGTCTAGTTTGGATCAGTTATGATAAAGGTGCTATGAACATGCTTGTAAAAGTCTTTGTGAACATGTGTTTTCATTTCCCTTGGGAAAATACCTAGGAGTGGAATTGATGGGCCTAGATAGGTGTGTGTTTAGTTTTATAAGAAATTGCTGGTCATTTTTCCAAAACTGTACCTTATCTCCTTCTACTTTTACAAGAACTCTATGCATCTGGTTTTCTACTTCTAAGCCTTTGCTGTCATGGTGATTCTACTCAAATTCTCTCCCCCTCTACTCTTCCATCTAACTTCCTATTTAAATCCTATCATTTTCATGATCCCACCCCCCAGTTGCATTTCAAAGTGATGTTTTTGAGTTCCTATAGTCCTTACCTGCCACTTTTTTTTAACAGCTTGAGATATAATTCATATACCATGCAAGTCATCCATGTAAAGTGTATAATTCAGTGCTTTTTAGTATATTCACAAATTTGTACAACCGTCACCACTGTCTTAATTCCAAAATATTTTCATCACCCCAAAAAGAAACCCTGTACCCATTAGCAGTTACTCCTCATTCTCTCTGACCCTGGCAACTATTATTCTGCATTTTTTTTTTTTTACTATTCTCTATAGATTTGCCTGTTCTGGACATTTCATGTAGATTGAGTCATACAATATGTGGTCTTTTGTAGGCTGGCTTCTTTCATTTGGCATAATGTTTTCAAGGTTCATCCATGTTGTAACATGTATCAGTATTTCATTCTTTTTTTTGGCTGAATAACATTCCATTATATAGATATACCATATTTTATTATCTATTAGTTGATGGACATTTGAGTTGTTTCCACATTTTTGCTATTGAGAATAATACTGCTATGGATTTTTTGTGTGGATGTATGTGAATACCAAGGGGTGGAATCCCATGCCATTTGTGGATTTACTTCCTGCTGTTATCTTTTCATATTCTTTAGCTTGAGTATTGCGCTTTATACTATATTCCCATGTAATAGTCAAAATACAAGCTCATTCTTTTAAAGTGGCAGTAAATACATTTGTATGTATTGGGAGTCTCCAACTTAAGAAAGGGGTTTTCTGAGAGTTTGTTTGTTAGTGGAATCAAGTTACATTATCTTATTTATAAGAATATATGTGAATCCCAGGTCAATCAATAAAAATATATTTAGAGATATACTTGAAATGCTAAGGCTATTCCCTCTTCTCTCATACATCTACTTTTTGTTCATTTGTAAAGTACTTTAAAGTTTTGTGTCTGAAGAAATTTTATCACCTTATGGTATAACTTATTTCGAGTTACCTTGCTCATTGCCTCCTCTTTTTGGAGTCCTAGTGGTGGTATGTTAGTCATGTTAAATAAAGACAAGGTGAATTGTTTCAAACAGTGCTAGTTATCTTAGTAGACATCACTGTAGTAGATTTGTATTAAAGTAAAATTTTAGTCTTGAGACAAGCAAGAAAATGCCTTTACTAGAGTCTCTAAATATTTGCAGAGTAGTATTCCTGTAACATCTGTCTAATATTAAGAATAGAAATAAAATCTGTATTTGTTGATTAAACCTTCTTGGCTCAGAAAATGATCTTAGCTATAGTGGTAGGTAAATGGTCATTTACTATAAGGTAGAATTGAGGGTAGTGTTGATGTGGGAAGACAACATTTGTTGTACCTACCTTAATACTGAAAGAGAAGCGCTTTTAAATGGTAAGTTTTAATTGTTTATGTCGTCTAGTCACTAAGATTTAAATTTTTAATTTTAGATGCAAAAGTTTTGCAGTACTACTTCAATCTGGGATTGCAGGTAAGAATCCTGTTAAAATTGCTTTGATTAAAAAAAAAAAACCTCTGACTTAAAAACGTAAGCCGTTTTGATAATCAGACTCTTGAACCTTAAAACCCAAGAACACTATGAGGGACCTAAAGGATTTATTTCTGTCTTTATATCTCTGAAGATGACACAGGTCAGTTTTCTACTTTAACCTCTCAATACTTCAGTTTCTCTTATAAAAGAGTTGTAAACTGTCATGAGTGGGGGCCCTATGAAGTACAACTTCAGCATATATTGGCCTCCATATTTAACATCGTATGCCAACCCTTCACTATGTTTTTCTATCTCAAAATAACAAATGGAATATTTATCCTATTTACTTAAAACATTTTTGTGGCTATTTCTGCATTTTATGTGAAAAGTAATCCGACTAATTCAAAGACATTTAAAGAGCAGTATTATTTTTAAAGCACTCGTGTGTTCATAGATATTTGCCAAACACTGATTTTTACCACTTCCCTGAGTTGTAGAAAGGGAGTACTGACAGATATCTTAATATCCCTGAAAGGTGTCTCTGATTTCAGGTAAGAGCTCTTTTACTTTATACTTTCAGGGATCATTTTCCCCCTGAAATACACTTCTGATATAATAAGATGACACATTTTCTGAAAAGGAATGGTGCATCTTAAGATTTGGCATATGACATAGTAAACCAGATAGTCTCCTGGATAATACTCAGATTAGTTCATATTTTCCAAGACACTGATTTCCCTGAAACATTGGACATATCATTTCCAGAAAACTATCTTTACTGACTGGCACACATTTATAATTTAAGAGTAGTAGAGTGGGTTTTTGTTCTCTGAGACTATATTTCCTAAATGCAGTTTCAAGAATTGAAAAAATAAAGTGCTTGCCCCTTCAGTTATGTTTGTTTATTATAGTCACCTGTGGAAACAAGGTGGAGGCAGTTTATTATTTATTTTTAGTATTTTTGTCTTAAATTTAAGTATAGTTGGACAACATTATACGTTACGGGTGTACAGTATAGTGATTCACAATTTTTAAAGGTTATGCTCCATTTATAGTTATTATAAAATATTGGCTGTATTCCCCATGTTGTACAATATAGTCTCCTATATTTTACATCATGGGAATACAAGGAAATGTATAATAGATATTTTAATATTTTCTAATATTAAAAGTAATAGCATTCATTATGGTGCATATGGAAAATACTAATGTGTAAGGAAAACCAAAATCACCTGTATAATCACTGTATACTTTGGTATATTTCCTTACAGCTTATTTATTTATTTTATAAAATATGGACTATGCTATGTGATTTTGTAAACTTTTAAGTTAAACAATATGAACACTTTTTCCTTAAATATTTGACACCATGATTTTTTTTATTGCCTGTATTTTATTCCATCATGGATATATCATAATTCATTCATCCAGTTTCTTGTTGTTGAATATTTAGGTCGTTAATTTTTTTTGCCTTTAAAAACAATGCTATAACAGACACCTTTGTATACAGATCATTGTGTATATCTCTAATTTCCTTAGGGTGCTTTCCTAAAATAATTCCTAGGTCCACATATGAGATACAGAGGCTGCGAAAGATCTTAAAGTTGTTATAGAGAATAGATTTTCTAAATGTCATATCATTTAGTTCAAAAGTCATTGTTATCCCACCTGGAAATCATGGCCCAACTTTTTTTTTCAGTGAAGAATGGTACTAGTTTAAGAAAAGGAATAGTAAAGTGTTTTTTCCCTTTCTTGCCCAAGTGCTATCACCACAGCTTGTGGCACTCCATGGTCTGTATGCCACAGATGCAGGAGCAGCAGCAGCTTCATGTAGAGAATTATCCAGTCTGTAATGAGCCGTCACCTCTGGTGAATCAAACCATTCCTCAATTATACAGTGAGGTGGGGAGACAAGATGGCACACAGGCAGATGTATCAGCACATGGTAAGTATGTAATGAGATTCCCTGCAAGAAAGACAATTGGATTTTATTGTGTGTAATTTAATAATAGCCTTCAGATATTATACTAGACCAGCATTTCTTAAAGCATGGTATGTGAACCTTTTGGGGTCCCTGAGACCCTTTCAAGGGATCTGTGAGGCTAAAAGTATTCATCATAATACACGGATTTTGTCCCTTTTTGCTGTGTTAGATTTGTATTAAGGGTGCAAAAATCAGTGGCAGGTAGAATAGCTGGCACCTAACCACAAATCAAGGCAGGGGCACCAAACTGTGCTAGTACTTAGTGTCTTCACACTCATGATATAAAAATGCCAGTTTTATTTATTTTGTGTTTGATCAAAGACATTCTTATTTTACTAAATTTTTATTCTTTGAATAATTGTACTTAGTATTCTGTATGACAAAATAGGAAGTATTCATAAAGCTCTCTGCATACTGACGTATAGTGATTAACTTTAAAGAAAAGGGTTGTAAGCTTGAGTTTCGAGCTAAACGAGCTGACTTTTCATGGAACACTATTTTTACTTGAAAGAGTGATAGACTATGGTTATTCAGACTTGGGGATCCGGCAGACATTTTCTCAAATGAACACCTAAGCCTTATCACTTCGAGAAAAGCAACGGATAGTATTTTTTGTCAAAGATAAAAATTCCAGCACTCAAATACATGTTATCCAAAATTCTAATTTTTATCTACCACCATGAGCTTGACAGCTTCCAATACTTCATTAACTCTTCTAATAAAATAGATGGTGGGGGGCTATTAATGAATGTGGTGTTTTACATTGTACAATGAAATGTGTCAACATTTGGTAGATCTGTATAACTCAGTGAAATAATATTTTCCCAATTACCAATGTATAATTTTACCTGTGCATGATTTAGTAAAATATCTATCCAAGATGCAAGATAAAACAATGGATTTTAATGTTAACAAAGTATGAAAAGTCCACATTGCTACTGACCTCTAAGAAATTACCACTTACCTAGTTGTGGTATAGCATCAAAGAATATCTACAATTATCTGAAAAGCCTAATTATTAAGACTTCTCTCTTTTCCAGCTACATATCTGTATGAAGCCAGATTTTCTTCATATATTTCAAACTAAATGTATCATAATAGATAAAATACAGGAGCGGATATGAGAATCCAGCTGTCTTCTCTTAAGCCATACATTAGAGATTGCACAAGTGTAAAACAATGCCACTGGTCTCACAATTTTTTGTTTTGGAAAATACAAATTTTTATGGAAAATGAGTTTAACATAATGGGTTTATTTTTACATGAGATAATATTTTTAACTTAGATTAATTCCTAATGTGGTAAATATTGATAGATAGAACCCACAAAAACAAAAGCTATTTGGGATCCTCAATTTTTAAGAGTGTAAAGGGATCCTGAGACCAAAAAGTTTGAGACCTCTGTGCCAGACCATAAGGATGGTTGCTTTGTCTATGAGTTCACAGTATAATATAGATGGGGAGGCATTTTCAAGGATTTAGAGTAGGATCTTTGGACTTCCCTTCTTAGAATCAGCAGGAGGAAGAAGAAACGATGTGGACTAACCTAACCAAATCTGTTTTCCATTCCAGCAACTGCTACTTGATGGTTGTGATTTTGGCTAAGTTACTTAACCTCCCTAAGCCTGATTTTGTGTGAAGTGGGAAATAATGTATTTTATGATTTTCCAGTGTTGTTATAAGAACTATATGAAACCTTATATGTATAAGTATACTGTTCTGGTGCATGTGAGGAATGTGAATTTTCTTTCTCTCCTCCCTTTTCTTAAAGAGTATTAATAGTTTTAGCATATTAGCACTACAGAATCTTATTCTTCATGTGGTGGTGTGATGTGGCCCATGATAATAAAAATTAAAGTATCAACCTTTATTACATTTTTGTTGCATGTACCTTTTATAGAACTATTTTTATTGTAGTAAACATGAGACAGTGCCGGTCTTTACTTCACAAAACGAACGTAAGTTATCCCAAGTAATGAGGGACTCCTTTTTTAAAATATTTATATAGTTACTATAATAAGGTCAGAAGAGCATCTATTTATTTCCATTGAAACTGGTGCATGGTAGTGAAAGTGCTGTAAATTTTAAATGATGCTAGCATGTTCATGACATTCAAGAGATGACACTTAAAAGTTTGGTCTTTTGGGATGGTCTTCAGAGTTTTGCCTTCAAGTATAGACCAGACTGTAAAAACACCTGAGTTTTTAATTGCTAAAATAATACAAAATGGTTATTTGGATGGTGTGTGTTACACTGGAAAACTATTTGACAACGTAATTGTGACGAACTCTTATAAGAACTGAATTGACAAGAATGACTCTAGAGAACGTTTCTTAGTGTAGTCTGTTGATATCTAAATCATCCCAGGAAGATAGCTGTCTCCAGGTAGAATACATTTGACACATTGTACATACATTTATATATTTAATTTTTCTTTTTTACTTTTTTTTTAACATCTGTATTGGAGTATCATTACTTTACAATGGTGTGTTAGTTTCTGCTTTATAACAAAGTGAATCAGTCATACATATGTTCCCATATCTCTTCCCTCTTGCGTCTCCCTCCCTCCCACCCTCCCTATCCTACCCCTCTAGGTGGTCACAAAGCACCGAGCTGATCTCCCTGTGCTATGCGGCTGCTTCCCAC
>NW_021699967.1:7114-8249 GCF_005190385.1 Monodon monoceros
TAGTGTATATATGTCCATGCCACTCTCTCACTTTGTCCCAGCTTACCCTTCCCCCTCCCCATATCCTCAAGTCCATTCTCTAGTAGGTCTGTGTCTTTATTCCCGTCTTGCCCCTAGGTTCTTCATGACCTTTTTTTTTTTTCTTAGATTCCATATGTATGTGTTAGCATACAGTGTTTGTCTTTCTCTTTCTGACTTACTTCACTCTGTAGGACAGACTCTAGGTCCATCCACCTCACTACAAATAACTCAATTTCGTTTCTTTTTATGGCTGAGTAATATTCCATTGTATATATGTGCCACATCTTCTTTATCCATTCATCTGTCGATGGACACTTAGGTTGCTTGCATGTCCTGGCTATTGTAAATAGAGCTGCAGTGAACATTGTGGTACATGACTCATTTTGAATTATGGTTTTCTCAGGGTATATACCCAGTGGTGGGATTGCTGGATCGTTTGGTAGTTCTATTTTTAGTTTTTTGAGGAACCTCCATACTGTTCTCCATAGTGGCTGTATCAATTTACATTCCCACCAACAGTGCAAGAGGGTTCCCTTTCCTGCACACCCTCTCCAGCAATTATTGTTTCTAGATTTTTTGATGATGGCCATTCTGACTGGTGTGAGATGATACCTTACTGTAGTTTTGATTTGCATTTCTTTAATGATTAATGATGTTGAGCAGTCTTTCATGTGTTTGTTGGCCATCTGTATATCTTCTTTGGATAAATGTCTGTTTAGGTCTTCTGCCCATTTTTGGTTTGGGTTCTTTGTTTTTTTGTTATTGAGCTGCATGAGCTGCTTGTAAATTTTGGAGATTAATCCTTTGTCAGTTGCTTCATTTGCAAATACTTTCTCCCATTCTGAGGGTTGTGTTTTGGTCTTGTTTATGGTTTCCTTTGCTGTGCAAAAGCTTTGAAGTTTCATTAGGTCCCATTTGTTTATTTTTGTTTTTATTTCCATTTCTCTAGGAGGTGGGTCAAAAAGGATCTTGCTGTGATTTATGTCATAGAGTGTCCTGCCTCTGTTTTCCTCTAAGAGTTTGATAGTTTCTGGCCTTATATTTACGTCTTTGATCCATTTTGACCTTATTTTTGTGTACGGTGTTAGAGAGTGTTCTAATCTCATACTTTTAC
>NW_021699967.1:8349-10360 GCF_005190385.1 Monodon monoceros
TATTTTTGTGTACGGTGTTAGAGAGTGTTCTAATCTCATACTTTTACATGTACCTGTCCAGTTTTCCCAGCACCACTTATTGAAGAGGCTGTCCTTTCTCCACTGTACATTCCTGCCTCCTTTATCAAAGATAATGTGACCGGGGCTTCCCTGGTGGCGCAGTTGTTGAGAGTCCGCCTGCCGATGCAGGGGATATGGGTTCGTGCCCCGGTCTGGGAAGATCCCACATGCCGTGGAGCGGCTGGGCACGTGAGCCATGGCCACTGAGCCTGCGCGTCCAGAGCCTTTGCTCCGCAACGGGAGAGGCCACAACAGTGAGAGGCCTGTATACCGCAAAAAAAAAAAAAAAAGGTGGCCATACGTGCGTGGGTTTATCTCTGGGCTTTCTATCTTGTTCCACTGATCTATATTTCTGTTTTTTTGCCAGTACCATACTGTCTTGATTACTGTAGCTTTGTAGTATAGTCTGAAGTTAGGGAGCCTGATTCCTCCAGCTCTGCTTTTCGTTCTCAAGATTGCTTTGGCTATTCTGGGTCTTTTGTTTTTCCATACAAATTGTGAAATTTTTTGTTCTAGTTCTGTGAAAAATTCCAGTGGTAGTTTGATAGGGATTGCATTGAATCTGTTGATTGCTTTGGGTAATAGAGTCATTTTCACAATGTTGATTCTTCCCATCCAAGAAAATGGTATATCTCTCCATCTGTTTCTATCATCTTTAATTTCTTTCATCAGTGTCTTATAATTTTCTGCATACAGATCTTTTGTCTCCTTAGGTTTTTTTTTTTTTACATCTTTATTGGAGTATAATTGCTTTACAGTGGTGTGTTAGTTTCTGCTTTATAACAAAGTGAATCAGTTATACAAAGTGGATCAGTTATACATATACATATTTTCCCATATCTCTTCCCTCTTATGTCTCCCTCCCTCCCACCCTCCCTGTCCCACACCTCCAGGCGGTCACAAAGCACCGAGCTGATCTCCCTGTGCTATGCAGCTGCTTCCCACTAGCTATCTACCTTACGTGTGGTAGTGTATATATGTCCATGCCTGTCTCTTGCTTTGTCACAGCTTGCCCTTCCTCCTCCCCATAACCTCAAGTCCATTCTGTAGTAGGTCTGTGTCTTTATTCCTGTCTTACCCCTAGGTTCTTCATGACATTTTTTTTCTTAAATTTCATATATATGTGTTAGCATACGGTATTTGTCTTTCTCTTTCTGACTTACTTCACTCTGTACGACAGACTCTAGGTCTATCCACCTCATTACAAATAGCTCAAGTTCGCTTCTTTTTATGGCTGTGTAATATTCCATTGTATATATGCGCCACATCTTCTTTATCCATTCATCCGATGATGGACACTTAGGTTGTTTGCATCTCCTGGCTATTGTAGATAGAGCTGCAATGAACATTTTGGTACATGATTCTTTTTGAATTATGGTTTTCTCAGGGTATATGCCCAGTAGTGGGATTGCTGGGTCATATGGTAGTTCTATCTGTAGTTTTTTAAGGAACCTCCATACTGTTCTCCATAGTGGCTGTACCAATTCACATTCCCACCAGCAGTGCAAGAGTGTTCCCTTTTCTCCACACCCTCTCCAGCATTTATTGTTTCTAGATTTTTTGATGATGGGCATTCTGACTGTTGTGAGATGATATCTCATTGTAGTTTTGATTTGCATTTCTCTAATCACGATGTTGAGCATTCTTTCATGTGTTTGTTGGCAGTCTGTATATCTTCTTTGGAGAAATGTCTGTATAGGTCTTCTGCCCGTTTCTGGATTGGGTTGTTTGTTTTTTTGTTATTGAGCTGCACGTGCTGCTTATAAATTTTGGAGATTAATCCTTTGTCAGTTGCTTCATTTGCAAATATTTTCTCCCATTCTGAGGGTTGTCTTTTGGTCTTGTTTATGGTTTCATTTGCTGTGCAAAAGCTTTGAAGTTTCATTAGGTCCCATTTGTTTATTTTTGTTTTTATTTCCATTTCTCTAGGAGGTGGGTCAAAAAGGATTTT
>NW_021699967.1:10460-23287 GCF_005190385.1 Monodon monoceros
GGAGGTGGGTCAAAAAGGATCTTGCTGTGATTTATGTCATAGAGTGTTCTGCCTATGTTTTCCTCTAAGAGTTTGATAGTTTCTGGCCTTACATTTAGGTCTTTAATCCATTTTGAGCTTATTTTTGTGTATGGTGTTAGGGAGTGATCTAATCTCATACTTTTACATGTACCTGTCCAGTTTTAGCAGCACTATTTATTGAAGAGGCTGTCCTGTCTCCACTGTACCTTCCTGCCTCCTTTATCAAAGTTAAGGTGACCATTTTCTATGTTTCTGTTTTTGTGCCAGCACCATATTGTCTTGATTACTGTAGCTTTGTAGTGTAGTCTGAAGTCAGGGAGCCTGATTCCTCCAGCTCCGTTTTTCATTCTCAAGATTGCTTTGGCTATTCGGGGTCTTTTGTGTTTCCATACAAATTGTGAATTTTTTTTGTTCTAGTTCTGTGAAAAATGCCAGTGGTAGTTTGATAGGGATTGCATTGAATCTGTAGATTGCCTTGGGTAGTAGAGTCATTTTCACAATGTTGATTTTTCCAATCCAAGAACATGGTATATCTCTCCATCTATTTGTATCATCTTTAATTTCTTTCATCAGTGTCTTATAATTTTCTGCATACAGATCTTTTGTCTCCTTAGGTAGGTGTATTCCTAGATATTTTATTCTTTTTGTTGCAGTGGTAAATGGGAGTGTTTTCTTGATTTCACTTTCAGATTTTTCATTATTAGCATATAGGAATGCCAGAGATTTCTGTGCATTAATTTTGTATCTTGCTACTTTACCAAATTCATTGATTAGCTCTAGTAGTTTTCTGGTAGCATCTTTAGGATTCTCTATGTATGGTATCATGTCATCTGCAAACAGTGACAGCTTTACTTCTTCTTTTCCGATTTAGATTCCTTTTATTTCCGTTTCTTCTCTGATTGCTGTGGCTAAAGCTTCCAAAACTATGTTGAATAAGAGTGGTGAGAGTGGGCAACCTTGTCTTGTTCCTGATCTTAGTGGAAATGCTTTCAGTTTTTCACCATTGAGGACGATGTTGGCTGTGTGTTTGTCATATATGGCCTTTATTATGTTGAGGAAAGTTCCCTGTATGCCTACTTTCTGGAGGGTTTTTATTGTAAAGGGGTGTTGAATTTTGTCGAAAGCTTTCTCTGCATCTATTGAGTTGATCATATGTTTTTTCTCCTTCAGTTTGTTAATATGGTGTATCACGTTGATTGATTTGCGTATATTGAAGAATCCTTGCATTCCTGGAATAAACCCCACTTGATCATGGTGTATGATCCTTTTAATGTGCTGTTGGATTCTGTTTGGTAGTATTTTGTTGAGGACTTTTGCATCTATGTTCATCAGTGATATTGGCCTGTAGTTTTCTTTCTTTGTGACATTCCTTACCTGGTTTTGGTATCATCGTGACGGTGGTCCCGTAGAATGAGTTTGGGAGTGTTTCTCCCTCTGCTATATTTTGGAAAAGCTTGAAAAGGATAGGTTTTAGCTGTTCTCTAAATGTTTGATAGAGTTCGCCTGTGAAGCCATCTGGTCCTGGGCTTTTGTTTGTTGCAAGATTTTTTTTTTTTTTTTTTTTTTTGCGGTACGCGGGCCTCTCACTGTTGTGTCCTCTCCCGTTGCGGAGCACAGGCTCCGGACGCACAGGCTCAGTGGTCATGGCTCACGGGACCAGTCGCTCCGTGGCATGTGGGATCTTCCCGGACCGGGGCACGAACCCGTGTCCCCTGCATCGGCAGGCGGACTCTCAACCACTGCGCCACCAGGGAAGCCCTGTTGCAAGATTTTTAATCACAGTTTCAATATCAGTGCTTGTGATTGGTCTGTTCATATTTTGTATTTCTTCCTGATTCAGTCTTGGCAGGTTGTGCATTTCTAAGAAGTTGTCCATTTCTTCCAGGTTGTCCATTTTATTGGCATAGAGTTGCTTGTTAGTACTCTCTCATGATCTTTTGCATTTCTGCAGTGTCAGTTGTTACTTCTCCTTTTTCATTTCTAATTCTTTTGATTTGCGTCTTCTCCCTTTTTTTCTTGATGAGTCTGGCTAATGGTTTATCAATTTTGTTTATCTTCTCAAAGAACCAGCTTTTAGTTTTATTGATGTTTGCTATCGTTTTCTTCATTTCTTTTTCATTTATTTCTGATCTGATTTTTATGATTTCCTTCCTTCCACTAACTTCGGGGTTTTTTTGTTCTTCTTTCTCTAATTGCTTTAGGTGCAAGGTTAGGTTGTTTATTCGAGATGTCTCCTTTTTCCTAAGGTAGGATTATATTGCTCTAAACTTCCCTCTTAGAACTGCTTTTGCTGCATCCCATAGGTTTTGGGTTGTCGTGTCTCCATTGTCATTTTTTTCTCGGTATTTTTTTTTATTTCCTCTTTGATTTCTTCTGTGATCACTTCGTTATTAAGTAGTGTATTTTTTAGCCTCCATGTGTTTGTATTTTTTACAGATCTTTTCCTGTAATTGATATCTAGTCTCATAGCGTTGTGGTTGGAAAAGAAACTTGATACAATTTCAATTTTCTTAAATTTACCAAGGCTTGATTTATGACCCAAGATATGATCCATCCTGGAGAATATTCCATGAGCACTTGAGAAAAATGTGTATTCTGTTGTTTTGGATGGAATGTCCTATAAATATCAATTAAGTCCAACTTGTTTAATGTATCATTTAAAGCTTGTGTTTCCTTATTTATTTTCATTTTGGATGATCTGTCCATTGGTGAAAGTGGGGTGTTAAAGTCCCCCACTATGAATGTGTTACTGTCGATTTCCCCTTTTATGGCTGTTAGTATTTGCCTTATGTATTGAGGTGCTCCTATGTTGGGTGCATAAATATTTACAGTTGTTGTATCATCTTCTTGGATTGATCCCTTGATCATTATGTAGTGTCCTTCTTTGTCTCTTGTAATAGTCTTTATTTTAAAGTCTATTTTGTCTGATATGAGAATTGATACTCCAGCTTTCTTTTGATTTCCATTTGCATGGAATATCTTTTTCTGTCCCCTCACTTTGAGTCTGTATGTGTCCCTAGGTCTGAAGTGGTGTCTTGTAGACAGCATATATATGGGTCTTGTTTTTGTATCTGTTCAGCCAGTCTGTGTCTTTTGGTGGGTGCATTTAATCCAGTTACATTTAAGGTATTCATCGATATGTATGTTCCTATTCCCATTTTCTTAATTGTTTTGGGTTTGTTATTGTAGGTCTTTTCCTTCTCTTGTGTTTCTTGCCTCGAGAAGTTCCTTTAGCGTTTGTTGTAAAGCTGGTTTGGTGGTGCTGAACTCTCTCAGCTTTTCCTTGTCTGCAAAGGTTTTACTTTCTCCATCAAATCTGAATGAGATCCTTGCTGGGTAGAGTAATCTTGGTTGCAGGTTTTTCTCCTTCATCACTTTAAATGTGTCCTGCCACTCCCTTCTGGCTTGCAGAGTTTCTGCTGAAAGATCAGGTGTTAACCTTATGGGGATTCCCTTGTGTGTTATTTGTTGTTTTTCCCTTGGTGCTTTTAATATGTTTTCTTTGTATTTAATTTTTGATAGTTTGATTAATATGTGTCTTGGCGTGTTTCTCCTTGGATTTATCCTGTATGGGACTCTCTGTTCTTCCTGGACTTGATTAACTATTTCCTCTCCCATATTAGGGAAGTTTTCAACTATAATCTCTTCAAATATTTTCTCAGTCCATTTCTTTTTCTCTTCTTCTTCTGGGACCCCTGTACTTCGAATGTTGGTGTGTTTAATGTTGTCCCAGAGGTCTCTGAGACTGTCCTCAGTTCTTTTCATTCTTTTCTCTTTATTCTGCTTGCAGTAGTTATTTCCACTATTTTATCTTCCAGGTGAGTTATCCGTTCTTCTGCCTCAGTTATTCTGCTATTGATCCCTTCTAGAGTACTTTTTTGTTTATTGTGTTGTTCATCGTTACTTGTTTCCTCTTTAGTTCTTCTAGGTCCTTGTTAAATGTTTCTTGCATTTTCTCTATTCTGTTTCCAAGAATTTGTATCATCTTTACTATCATTATTCTGAATTCTTTTTCAGGTAGACTGCCTATTTCCTCTTCATTTGTTAGGTCTGGTGGGTTTTTATCTTGCTCCTTCATCTGCTGTGTGTTTTTCTGTCTTCTCATTTTGCTCATCTTACTGTGTTTGGGGTCTCCTTTTTGCAGGCTGCAGGTTCTTAGTTCCTGTTGTTTTTGGTGTCTGTCCCCAGTGGCTAAGGTTGGTTCAGTGGGTTGTGTAGGCTTCCTGGTGGAGGGGACTGGTGCCTGTGTTCTGGTGGATGAGGCTGGAGCTTGTCTTTCTGGTGGCAGGTCCCCGTCTGGTGGTGTGTTTTGGGGTGTCTGTGGACTTATGATTTTAGGCAGCCTCTCTGCTAATGGGTGGGGTTGTGTTCCTGTGTTGCTAGTTTTTTGGCATAGGGTGTCCCACACTGTAGCTTGCTGGTCGTTGAGTGAAGCTGGGTGTTGGTGTTGAGATGGAGATCTCTGGGAGATTTTTGCCGTTTGATAGTACGTGGAGCTGGGAGGTCTCTTGTGGACCAGTGTCCTGAAGTTGGCTCTCCCACGTCAGAGGCACAGCACTGACTCCTGGCTGCAGCACCAAGAGCCTTTCATCCACACGGCTCAGAATAAAAGGGAGAAAAAGTAGAAAAAAAGAGAGGATAAGATAAAGTAAGATAAAATAGTTATTAAAATAAAAAATAATTATTAAGGAAAAACAATTTTTAAAGTAAAACAAAACACCAAAAAAACCGATGGACAGAACCCTAGGACAGATGGTGAAAGGAAAGCTCTACAGACAAAATCTCACACAGAAGCATACACATACTCACAAAAAGTGGAAAAGGGGAAAAATAATATATGTTGCTCTCAATGTCCACCTCCTCAATATGGGATGCTTCGTTGTCTATTCAGGTGTTCCGCAGATGCAGGGTACATCAAATTGATTGTGGAGATTTAATCCGCTGCTCCTGAGGCTGCTGGGAGAGATTTCCCTTTCTCTTCTTTGTTCGCACAGCTCCCGGGGCTTAGCTTTGGATTTGGCCCCGCCTCTGTGTGTAGGTCGCTGGAGGGCGTCTGTTCTTCGCTCAGACAGGACGGGGTTAAAGGAGCCGCTGATTTGGGGGCTCTGGCTTGCTCCGGCCGTGGGGGTGGGAGGGGCATGGAGTGCGGGGTGAGCCTTCGTCGGGCAGAGGCCGGCATGACGTTGCACCAGCCTGAGGTGCGCCGTGCATTCTCACAGAGAAGTTGTCCCTGGATCATGGGACCCTGGCAGTGGCGGGCTGCACAGGCTCCCGGGAGGGCAGGTGTGTATCGTGACCTGTGCTCGCACACAGGCTTGGTGTCTATAGCAGCGGCCTTAGCGTCTCTTGCCCGTCTCTGGGGTTCGCGCTTTTAGCCGCGGCTCGCGCCCGTCTCTGGAGTTCCTTTAAGCAGCGCTCTTAAACCCCTCTCCTCGCGCACCAGGAGACAAAGAGAGAAGAAAAAGTCTCTTGCCTCTTCGGCAGGTGCAGACTTTTCCCTGGACTCCCTCCTGGCCATCCGTGGCGCACTAACCCCCTGCAGGCTGTGTTCACCTCGCCAACCCCAGTCCTCTCCCAGTGCTCCGACTGAAGCCCAAGCCTCAGCTCCCAGCCCCGCCCACCCCGGCGGGTGAGCAGACAAGCCTCTCGGGCTTGTGAGTGCTGGTCGGCAGCGATCCTCTGTGCGGAAATCTCTCGGCTTTACCCTCCGCACTCCTGTTGCTGCGCTCTCCTCCGCGGCTCCGAAACTTCCCCCTCCGCCACCCGCAGTCTCCACCCGCGAAGGGGCTTCCTAGTGTGTGGAAACCTTTGTTCCTTCACATCTCCCTCCCACTGGTGTAGATGTATTTCTGATGTATTTGTGGGGAGGAGTGTGATCTCTGCGTCCTACTCTTCCGCCATCTTCCTATATTTAATTTTTTTAGTTAGAAAATTTTCATATTATCTTTTAGTAGCCTGTTTTAGTCACTAATGTTCATATCTAAAGTACTCCTGCTGCAGTTGCTATGATCTTTCTTGGAGTTAATGCTAAATTTCATTTTTACCTGTAAGAACATCCATTTATGTTGATGTTAATGAATCTTTGTATATGAAGTGTACTGTATGCTTTCTTTGTTTCAGGTACTTTTCCAAATGCTGACCCTGCATCTGTCCCTCATGGAGCATTCTATTATCCAGTGATGTCAGATCCCTGTGGGCAGCGACCTTTGCCAGGTTTTGATTCCTGCCTTCCTGTTGTGCCAGATTATCCCTGTGTTGCCCCCTGGCATCCAGTCAGTGCAGCATATGTTGGTTCTCAAATTCGTGGTGCTATGAGTCCTGGGCCACTTGCCTATATTGCTTCACCTCCCTCACCTTCTCATTGTGTACCTCAGAATATGTAAGATTCAGCAGTATGACGTGTTCTTGCACTGCCATTTTTCTTGTTGTTTGGTTTTTAAAAAGTGTTTTATGTTAGTGTTTAAGTGATTTAGAGTGGTTAGAGTGGTTACTGTTGTATCTGTCTTTAAGATTATTTTATCTTTTGATTTAAAACAGTACTTTAAAATAAAGGAATATTTCTTTGGGTTGTGAATAAGGGCATTGAGGTGAATGTACAACTAGCCCCATATTTGAGCATATTTCATTGTATTCAGCTGTTTTCCTGTCAGCCAACTTGTCAACTTTGTATTAGCTGATGGTACCAATTGATAAATGGAGTAAATCTTACGAACTATTGCCTTGGTTCCGATGTCACACATAATATTAAACCATGCAAAATTGGAAAAACTACTTTTTCCTAGAAAATGAAACAACAAAACCAAGAGCATTTGCTTCTGGGTAACTAGCTTAATATTAAGTGAGAGTGCTCTTCAGGTTTCTTAAGAATTGTCTGATCTGAGTTGTGTTCTTTGATATTAATCAGTTCTGAAGGCACATGATGCTCTGCTTTAGATTTATCCCATGTGCTGTTGTTTAATATTGGACTTATGTAACCATTTTCCTGCACAGTATTGATGTCCTTTGCACATTTAGCAGTAAATAAAAATTAGCATTTAAAATTGCTGAAATGAGTGAGATTTTCTTTTGCTTTTTCATGGCAGCAAAGAGTACCAGACATTTGATTGTTCCCATATGTTTTCCCCCTAGTATTTTGGTTGCCAGAAAATGTGAATTTATAGCATGGATTGGCAGGGTCAGTTGAAATGTTATTTAATCTCAAGACATTGCAATGCATACTACCATATCCAGTTCTTTCCCCTTGAGAATGTCCCTTTAAGTTGTGTTTCTGTTTTTTTAAAAAAAATCGGTTAATTCTCTTAGGGAACTTTAATCTAGACTTGCTTTCTCATTGTCCTATATTTCTAATGGTTGTTGAATCTTTAAATTATTGTTTAGATTTATCTTGTATCTCTTCAGGCCTGCCTTGTCTTCAGCTTTCTGTGAGACACATTTTATAAGCCCTTCTGCCTTCTCCCTTCTCTCTCTTTCATCTACTCAAAGACTACAAGATTTTCTCTATTCATTCAGTTCTCCTCTGAGGGGTAATTCATCATGAATGCTTTGCTCTGTCTCACCTACAAACAGCTATTTTAAAAGTGTTCTTTGGTTGCCACAAAACCTACTTATATTGCCTCCTTTAAAAGTTATTTATGCTTGTGAATCATTCTGTTCTTTCCCACCTTTCAGCTATACCCCAGGCAAAAAGAACCAATTGAGACTCAGGGCTCAAGGTGCTTGAACAGGTTAAAGAACTAGAGTGGAATCCATTGCAAAGAAGATATCCTGTCTTCAGTATACTGTTCTCAAGATGATTGATAACAATGAGCTTCAAATCAGTCAGTGTACTAGTTAAGGCTTCTGCTTCGTAATAGACATGGAACTGGTAGTGTTTTGGTTTTGCATCCTGGATCTTTACAAGTCCTTGCTCTACAAGTTGGCATCTGACAACTTTAATAAAGAAAGATGGGCAATAGTGCACTGATCTTTCTAACAACCTCTGTATTAATGTTTCAGCTTTTTCTCTGCTAACCTCCTGGGTTCTCAATTTGTGCAGCCTACAGATTGTTTTATGTTTAAAGGTTTATTTTAGTCAAGTTTGAAACATGGAACAACCCCTCTCCAACATTTTTCAAATATGCCAGCATTTCTGAAATGTACATAACTCACAGCAAGTGATTGTCCTGTATCTTCAACTGTCAGTGGTTCACTAATTAGCTTCTAAGCAGTGTTTTAGAAGGTTGTAGTCTATCTTGAGAATGTGGATCTGGAAATTGTGTGGTTTTGAGATAAGTACATTTGCCTTAGGCTTCCAGTTGATTTGTTTATTTTTTAAACTTGTAGGTTGCTGCCTTGCCTTGATTTCCATTACTAATTTAATGCAGTTTAATGAGATGCTTATTATTAACTTAAAAACCCAGGATCAACCTAATTGTTGTTACCAGTGTTGAAATCAATGGTATGAATGGTCTGTTTAAATCATACAAGTATAGTCCACTTGTTTATGCTTTACAGTCAGACTTCTCTAAGAAATAATCAAGGAGTGAGCCCTGACCCTCCTATTGTTTTGTGAGTTGGGAGGGTGAAGGTAACCTGTACTGCAGCAGAAGTCTGCAGCGGGTTTTTTGTTTGTTTGTTTGTTTTTTTGTGGAACGCGGGCCTCTCACTGTTGTGGCCTCTCCCGCTGCGGAGCACAGGCTCCGGATGCGCAGGCTCAGCGGCCATGGCTCATGGGGCCCAGCCGCTCCGCGGCATGTGGTATCTTCCCGGACCAGGGCACGAACCCGTGTCCCCTGCATCGGCAGGCGGACTCTCAACCACTGTGCCACAAGGGAAGCCCTGCAGTGGTTTTTGAAGGCAGCTTCTGGGTTAAAAACAAAAAAACCAAAAACCTAAGACTTAACATGTTTAATCAACCTATAGTATAAGCATAGTGGTAGACTTTTTACATATAACCTCTGTAGTTGCTTTTGATATTACAAAAGACATCCTTGTCTTTTTTTCTGTTGTTATACCCAACTTTCAACCATTGAGAATTGTTGGGGGAAGGAGGATATAAAGGCACTGTGGTTTGTTCTGAACCCTTTACTTTCACCGCCTTCCTGAGATAAATCTGGTTTACACCAAAGGTAGAAAGCTGGATCATTTCCATAGTGAGGAAAAACAATTAGAATTCATTTTTATGCTGTGTATATTTATTCTCAAAACTAATTGTGGTTTTCTGCCTTGATTAAGAGCAGATGAAAATATGGAATCTGTTTTACTGTTGAAATTCAAGACTTGTGAATTTAAAACATCTTTCATTTCCTTAGAGCCTATAATCAAGGCATAACCTTTTAATTAGCTTTGGAAGTAAAAGTATAAACAAATCATGATTTTTTTATGCGAACACCATACATTCAGAACTTAATTCAGACATAAATCTTCATGAATAATGAAATAGTCCATTGGAGAAGGGTAGGGCATGAACTTAATCTAGATTTTTCTAAATCTGGGTCAAATTTTGTCCATTTTACATGAAATCTCTTTGAGGCCATTTATATTTCCATTTATAATAAAAAGAATTTAGGAGAACTAATACAGCAAAAGGCAACCTCTTGTTTCCCCCATCTTAGCTAGAATGTTAAATTTCAGTTGGAGCAACTTGATTTAGAACACTTGTCTTCTCTCCTGCCTCAGTCATCAAAGGCAGTTTCAGGGATGTGTGGGGTGCCTGTATATGGAAAGATGGAGCTTCAGGAAAGGATGGACCTGAGTTTAGGTAACTACCTACTGAGTGACTAAAACTGCTTTAGAATGATAAATCTGGGTATCATCTCAAAATAATCTGGGGGGTGGGGTTTATAGATGAAGATAAGCTGCATGTTTGTAACTGTTGAATAATAACTGTTGAAGATTGAGTTCATTGTGCTATTCCCTCTACTTTTGTGTTTGAAATCTTTCATAATAGTTGAAGAAAAACTACCTTGGTAACTGGCCATCTGGAGAGGTAATGTTTATAAAGTTAGTAAAAGTTCAGGTTTTTAAACATTTTGCCTTGAATCCTGAAAAGAAACAAGATCTTAGAGACACTGTCACATAAGGTTCATAGGTACCCTTGTTAAAATATCTGGGGGTTGGGGGAAGCCTGTAGTATAGGCAACTGATTCTTAAAGTCCTGTAATTCTCAAGAATATTCACTAGCTACATGTAAAACTAAATTATATTAAGCCATGACATTTATTTATAGTTGAAACTAATTGAGGTGAGTGAACCACTTCAGGTTTACTGCTTCAATGTTTTCTAATAATCACCACCACCACTTCTGAGTTCACTTTTCTCCTTATGGCTGCCAGAGGGGAGCTTGGAAACCAGGAATCCTTTAGTGTTGAAGAGCTTTTTTTTTTTTGTCTGGTAGGTGGCTCCTGCCACTGGCTAAACCTTTTATGAGAGGAGGGGTGGAGAGTAATTCTACAATATTGAGATTAAACTGAATCAATTCTTAGGAATTCAGGCCAATGAATAAAATGTTAAGATCTATTTTAGCCAAATATTAATAATAGTTATTGATGTATTGGTGTTATATAGGTGATCAGTCCCTTCACCTAATCAACTAACAAACCTTTTCTTGCAGATCTTATGGATTTTTCTAAACTATATAGTACAGCTTTTTCAAATCATTTGCAGAATTATAGAAAAAAATTCTACCCTAATACTAGGGTATTAAAGTTCTTGACTTAAAAAACCTTTTATTTCCTTGCTGGTGTATTAACCAGATCAGAGTAACAATTTTTATCTTGATAAATTTCAGTTATGCAAGATAAGTTCCAGAGATCTGTTCTACAACTTTGTGCCTGTAGGTAACAATACTGTATTTTACGCTTAAAAATCTCTTAAGAGAGTAATCTCATGGTAAATGTTCTTACCACAATAAAAGAAATAAAAGTTCTACCACATATATAGTCCCACAGAAAAACAAACTACTTTATATTCAGTTGCTTTGCTTGCATCAGCAGTTGAACTTTGTTTTAATTTTCTTTCATTCTTTTAGCTCTGCTAAAAGAGCTTCAGCTACTCAAGTTTTCTTCCTCCTACTTGTTTTGAAGCACGGTATAGATTTGGCTTTTGTTAACCTAGTTCTGTTCTTTTACTCACTGCTTATTTTTTTCCAACATTTTATTATGAAAAATTTTAAACATGAAAGTTGAAATAAGTGTGCAATGTACATCTGTATATCCACTGCCTAGATCATATAATTAACATTTTACTACACTTAACCTTTTCACATAACCATCTATAAATCCTATTTTTTGATGATTACAAAGAAAATTGCAGACTTAAATACACCTCACCCCTAAACATCTCAGCATGGATATTGTTAACTAGAGTTCAGTATTTGTTAAAGGTTCTTTTCTTTTTGAGGTAAAGTTTACATGTGATGAAATGCACAAATCTTAAGTGTTTGATGCAATGAATTTTGACAAATCACACATCTGTGAAACCCAAGCCTTTATCAAGATAACATTTTCATCACTCCAGAAAATTCTCTCATGCTTTTCCCAGTCAATCCCTGCTTCCCCGATCCCCATCCCCTAGGCAACCGCTTTTTCTTCTGATTTTTCTCCTATCATAGTTTGTTTTTTAAACTGTATATAAATGAATCAGAGTATGTGCTCCTTTGTGTAAGGATTCTTTAACATAAGGTATTTGGGATTCATCCATGTTGTATGTGTCAATAGTTCTTTTTATTGCTGAGCAGCATTTCATTGTACAAAAATGCCATTCTCCTGTTGATGGATACCTGAGCCATTTCTAGTTTTTAGATACGCATGAAGCTGCTATGAACATTTTTGTACAAGTCTTACGAGCATTTGTTTTCATTCCTCTTGGAATTACTGGGTCATAGGTTAGGTATATGTTTAGTATGGAAATGAAGGAGATTTTTCCAAAGTGATTGTACCATTTTATACTCCCACCAGCAGTGTATGAGAATTCCAATTGTTCATCCCCGTCAGCATTTGGTGGTATTAGTCTTTTTGATTGTAGCCATTCTGGTGGGTTTGGTAGTAAGTGGTATCTCATTGTGGTTTTAATTTGCATTTCCCTATGATTATGTTTAACACCTCTTCACGTGCTTATTTGCTAGTTGTATATATTCCTTTTTGAAATGCGTTCAAATTGTGTTTTTATTATTGAGTTGTTGGAATTTGCTTATACTGGTTGCACATCTTTTCCAGATATATTACTGCTTTTCAGATTGTTTTATCTAACCAATGTATAAATGTTATACACCCAATCACACTTAAAATAATTAGGCCAGGGCTTCCCTGGTGGTGCAGTGGTTAAGAATCCGCCTACCAATGCAGGGGACATGGGTTTGAGCCCTGGCCCGGGAAGATCCCACGTGCCGCGGAGCAACTAAGCCCGTGTGCTACAACTAGTGAGCCTGCGCTCTAGAGCCCACAAGCCACAACTCCTGAGCCCGTGTGCCACAACTATTGAAGCCTGTGCACCTAGAGCCTGTGCTCTGCAACAAGAGAAGCCACCACAATGAGAAGCCCATGCACCGCAACAAAGAGTACACCTGCTCACCACAACTAGAGAAAGCCCACGTGCAGCAATGAAAACCCAATGTGGCCAAAAATAAATTTATTTTTAAAAAAGGCCATATTTTTCACAGAACTAAAACAAAAAATTTCACAATTTGTATGGAAACACAAAAGACCCCGAATAGCCAAAGAAATCTTGAGAATGAAAAATGGAGCTGGAAGAATCAGGCTCCCTGACTTCAGACTATACTACAAAGCTACAGTAATCAAGACAGTATGGTACTGGCACAAAAACAGAAA
>NW_021699968.1:0-2182 GCF_005190385.1 Monodon monoceros
AAGGAAAAGAAAGGGAAGACAAAAGGAGCGAAAAATATGCCTCTTGAAATTGTCGTTTTAAAATGTGCATGTTTTTTGTCATTTTAAAATGTGCACGTCTTTTCAGTTTTTTGCTAGATTTACGACCCAAGGATTTGTTTTGAGAGCAGGTGTCATTTACAGGCCTGCAATTATTTTGAATATCAAGTGACCATTAGCGCTGTTTTTTTTTTAACACCTTTTTGGGGTATAATTGCTTTAGAATGGTGTGTTAGTTTCTATTTATAACAAAGTGAACCAGTTATACATATACATATGTTCCCATATCTCTTCCCTCTTGCATCTCCCTCCCTCCCACCTCCCTATCCCACCCCTCCAGGCGGTCACAAAGCACGGAGCTGATATACCTGTTCTATGCGGCTGCTTCCCACTAGCTATCTGTCTTACGTTTGGTAGTGTATATATGTCCATGCCTCTCTCTCGCTTTGTCACAGCTCACCCTCCCCCCTCCCCATATCTTCAAGTCTGTTCTCCAGTAGGTCTGTGTATTTATTCCTGTCTTACCCCTCGGTTCTTCATGGCATTTTTTTCCTTAAATTCCATATATATGTGTTAGCATACGGTATTTGTCTTTCTCTTTCTGATATATGTGTTAGCATACGGTATTTGTCTTTCTCTTTCTGACTTACTTCACTCTGTATGACAGATCTAGGTCTATCCACCTCATTACAAATAGCTCAATTTTGTTTCTGTTTATGGCTGAGTAATATTCCGTTGTATATATGTGTCACATCTTCTTTATCCATTCATCCGATGATGGGCACCTAGGTTGTTTCCATCTCTGGGCTATTTTAAATAGAGCTGCAATGAACATTTTGGTACATGACTCTTTTTGAATTATGGTTTTCTCAGGGTATATGCCCAGTAGTGGGATTGCTGGGTCATATGGTAGGTCTATTTGTTGTTTTTTAAGGAACCTCCATACTGTTCTCCATAGTGGCTGTACCAATTCACATTCCCACCAGCAGTGAAGGAGTGTTCCCTTTTCTCCACACTCTCTCCAGCGTTTATTGTTTCTAGATTTTTTGATGATGGCCATTCTGACTGGTGTGAGACGATATCTCACTGTAGTTTTGATTTGCATTTCCCTAATGATTAATGATGTTGAGCATTCTTTCATGTGTTTGTTGACAGTCTGTATATCTTCTTTGGAGAAATGTCTATTTAGGTATTCTGCCCATTTTTGGATTAGGTTGTTGGTTTTATTGTTATTGAGCTGAATGAGCTGCTTTTAATTTTTGGGAATTAATCCTTTGTCAGTTGCTTCATTTGCAAATATTTTCTCCCATTGTGAGGGCTGTCTTTTGGTCTTGTTTATGGTTTCCTTTGCTTTGCAAAAGCTTTGAAGTTTCATTAGGTCCCATATATTTGTTTTTGTTTTTAATTCCATTTCTCTAGGAGGTGGGTCAAAAAGAATCTTGCTGTGATTTATGTCATAGAGTGTTCTGCCTATGATTTCCTCTAAGAGTTTGGTAGATTCTGGCCTTACATTTACGTCTTTAATCCATTTTGAGGTTATTTTTGTGTATGGTGTTAGGGAGTGATCTAATCTCATACTTTTACATGTCACTGTCCCGTTTTCCCAGCACCACTTACTGAAGAAGCTGTCCTTTCTCCACTGTACATTCCTGCCTCCTTGATCAAAGATAAGGTGACCATATGTGTGTGGGTTTATCTTTGGGCTTTCTATCCTGTTCCATTGATCTATCTTTCTGTTTTTGTGCCAGCACCATACTCTCTTGATTACTGTAGCTTTGTCATATAGTCTGAAGTCAGGGAGCCTGATTCCTCCGGCTTCGTTTTTCGTTCTCAAGATTGCTTTGCCTATTCGGGGTCTTTTGTGTTTCCATACAAATTGTGAAACTTTTTGTTCTAGTTCTGTGAAAAATGCCAGTGGTAGTTTGGTAGGGATTGCATTGAATCTGTAGATTGCTTTGGGTAGTAGAGTCATTTTCACAATGTTGATTCTTCCAATCCAAGAACATGGTATATCCCTCCATCTATTTGTATCATCTTTAATTACTTTCATCAGTGTCTTATAATTTTCTGCATACAGTTCTTTTGTCTCCTTAGGTAGGTTTATTCCTAGATATTTCATTCTTTTTGTTGCAATGGTAAATGGGAGTGTTTTCTTGATTTCACT
>NW_021699969.1:0-1237 GCF_005190385.1 Monodon monoceros
GCCTGCATTAAAAGTGAAAACAATAAAAGTAAGTAAATAAAATCTGACCTTATCTTTAAATCCTCTCCTCTTTTACTCACTACACTCCCAGACAAGTAAGCTAGTTTTTACTCTGAACAGAAGTCTGTTTTCACATCACACATTTACCTGTGCTCCTCCCTCTGCCTGGAACGCTTGTCTCCCTGGGGTCTAGCTCATTCTTCCCATCACCCAGGCACTTCTGGACAATGTCCCCTGACTATTCAACATGCAGAAACTCTCAGTCATTCTTTATTATGTCACCTCTCCCATCGAGTTTAATCCTGCTGTGAAAGAAATTCCCCAGTTAGGTGATAATTGAAACACTCTCTTCAGATGGGTCTCTCCTCTAAACTACACACCGCAGTGGATAACTCAAGAAGGTAGCAGCTTTGTATTCACAGAAATAATTTAGCCTACCTGAGAAAGAAAGGATTAATACATTTTCTCTCCTCTGCATGCCTCAGGGATATCTCTATCAAAGATCAAATATTCCATTCACTTTTCAGGTGAAAGACTTCATTCAGTCAAATGTTTTAAAAATAAACTTTGATTGAATTTACTGTGTACCATGCACTGTTTAAGTAAACAAAACAGACATGGGTTGTGGCCTCATGGATCTTACATTCTATTCAGAAAACAGACAATAAGCAGGTTAAAAAAAAAAGAGTTCAATTTTTATATGATAAAAAATACCCGGAAAGGGACTTCCCTGGTGGTGCAGTGGTTAAGAATCCGCCTGCCAATGCAGGGGACACAGGTTCGAGCCCTGGTCCGGGAAGATCCCACATGCCGCAGAGCAAGTAAGCCCGTGTGCCACAACTACTGAGCCTGTGCTCTAGAGCCCACGATCCACAACTACTGAAGCCCGCCCGCGCTCCCCGACAAAAGAAGCCACCGCAATAAGCCCGCGAACCACAACAAAAAGTTGCCCCCGCTCGCCCCAACTAGAGTAAAGCCCACGCGGCAATGAAGATCCAACGCAGCCAAAAATAAATAAATAAATACATCAATTAATTAAGTTTAAAAAATACCCAGAAAGATCTCTCATTCTCTGATACACACTATCTTTGTAATTGACACGCTGGCTGCACGATGTTTAATGTAGTTGGATAAGATAAAACCATTATTCTTAGTATGAAACTAAGACGATTCACTTTTTTTATTATCGCGGTATGAATCAGTGGCCTAATTAAATATCTAACTCCCGGAAGCCGAC
>NW_021699970.1:0-3213 GCF_005190385.1 Monodon monoceros
CTTTGTCCACTTCAGCCCAACAAGCTGAATGATACGCTTTTATTCAAGCATGTATTCTAGCAGAAGGTAAAATTGCAAACATCTATACTGGTATTCGTCATGCCTTGGAGTAGCCCATGATTTTGGAATGTTATAGAAACATGATTTCTTTACTTCCAGTGGAGACGTTTGCAATTTTACCTTCTGCTAGAATACATGCTTGAATAAAAGCGTATCATTCAGCTTGTTGGGCTGAAGTGGACAAAGGTAGGGGTGCAGCCACAAGGACCTCAAAAGGAGTTGATATTGCATATCCAGCACAATATTTGCCGTTTTCATTTTTCAAGTAAGAGCCATCAGTAAACCATGAACAATCGACATTTGTCAAGTGGGTTTCTTATAACTCATTACAAGGGGTTGATAGGTGATTCATCAAACTCAAATAGATATGGGAGGTTTTGTCCATGGAAGGAGGAAAAGGAGTAACTGGATTGAGGTTGTTATGATGAATGAGAGTGACATGAAGGTTGGTTAGCAAGAGAATATTTTTATACATTTTTATTGAAATATAAATGCTTTACAATGTTGTGATAGTTTCTGCTGTACAACAAAGTGAATCAGCTATATGCATACATATATTCACATATCCCCTCCCTCTTGAGCCTTCCCTCTACCCTCCCTATCTCACCCCTCTAGGTTTTCACAAAGCACTGAGCTGCTCTCCCTGTGCTATGCAGCAGCTTCCCACTAGCTAGCTATTTTACATTTGGTAGTGTATATATGTCAATGTTACTTTCTCACTATGTCCCAGCCTCCCTTTCCCCCACTGCATCCTCAAGTCCATTCTCAATGTCTGCATCTTTATTCCTGCCCTACCACTAGGTTCATCAGTACCATTTTTCTAGATTCCATATATATGTGTTAGCATACAGTATTTGTTTTCCTCTTTCTGACTTACTTCACTCTGTATGACAGATGCTAGGTCTATCCACCTCACTACAAATAACTGAATTTTGCTTTTTTTTATGGCTGAGTAATATTTCATTGTATATATGTGCCACATTTTCTTTATCCATTCATCTGTCAATGGACATTTAGGTTGTTTCTATGTCCTGGCTATTGTAAATAGTGCTGCGATGAACACTGTGCTACATGTATCTTTTTGAATTACGGTTTTCTCAGGATATATGCCCAGTAGTGGGATTGCTGTGTCATATGGTAGTTCTATTTTTAGTTTTTTTTAGGAACCTCCATACTGTTCTCCATAGTCGCTATATCAATTTATATTCCCACCAACAGTGCAGGAGGGTTCCCATTTCTCCACACCCTCTCCAGCATTGTTTGTAGGTTGTTTGCAGATTTTCTGATGATGGCCATTCTGACCAGTGTGAGATGATACCTCATTATAGTTCTGATTTGCATTTCTCTAGTGGTTAGTGATGTTGATCATCTTTTCATGTGTTTGTTGGCCATCTGTATGTCTTCTTTGGAGAAGTGTCTATATAGGTCTTCTGCCCGTTTTTGGATTGGGTTGTTTGTCTTTTTGATATTGAGCTGCATGAGCTGCTTGTATATTTTGGAGATTAATCCTTTGTCAGTTGCTTCATTTGCAAATATTTTTTTCCCGTTCTAGGGTTGCCTTTTTGTCTTGTTTATGTTTTCCTTTGCTGTGCAAAAGCTTTTAAGTTTTACTAGGTCCGATTTGTTTATTTTTGTTTTTATTTCCATTTCTCTAGGAGGTGGGTCAAAAGGATCTCATTGTGATTCATGTCATAGAGTGTTCTGCCTATGTTTTCCTCTAAGTTTTATAGTGTCTGGCCTTACATTTAGATCTTTAATCCATTTTGAGTTTACTTTTGTGTGTGGTGTTAGGGAGTGTTCTAATTTCATTCTTTAACATGTGGCTGTCTGGTTTTCCCAGCATCAATTATTGAAGAGGCTGTCTTTTCTCCATTGTATATTCTTGCCTCCTTTGTCAAAGATAAGGTGACCATGAGTGCATGGGTTTATCTCTGGGTTTTCTATCCTGTTCTATTGATCCATATTTCTGTTTTTGTGCCAGCACCATACTGTCTTGATTACTGTAGCTTTGTAGTATAGTCTGAAGTCAAGGAGCGTGATTCCTCCAGCTCCATTTTTCTTTCTCAAGATTGCTTTGGCTATTCGGGGTCTTTTGTGTTTCCATACAAATTGTAAAATATTTTGCTCTAGTTCTGTGAAAAATGCCAGTGGTAATTTGATTGGGATTGCATTGAATCTGTCGATTGCTTTGGGTAGTATAGTCATTTTCACAATGTTGATTCTTCCAATCCAAGAACATGGTATATCTCTCCATCTGTTTGTATCATCTTTGATTTCTGTCATTAATGTCTTATAGTGTTCTGCATACAGTCTTCTGCTCCTTAGGTAGGTTTATTCCTAGGTATTTTATTCTTTTTGTTGCAGTGGTAAATGGGAGTGTTTCCTTAATTTCTCTTCCTGATTTTTCATTGTTAGTACATAGGAATGCCAGAGATTTCTGTGCATTAATTTTGTACCCTGCTACTTTACCAAATTCATTGATGAGCTCTAGTAGTTTTCTGGTGGCATCTTTAGGATTCTCTATGTATAGTATCATGTCATCTACAAACAGTGACACTTTTACTTCTTCTTTTCCAGTTTGGATTCCTTTTATTTCTTTTTCTTTTCTGATTGCCGTGGCTAACATTTCCAAAACTACGTTGAATAATAGTGGTGAGAGTGGGCAACCTTTTCTTGTTCCTGATCTTACAGGAAATGCTTTTAGTTTTTCACCATTGAAAGTGATGTTGGATGTGGGTTTGTCCTATATGGCCTTTATTATGTTGAGGTAGGTTCCCTCTATGCCCACTTTCTGGAGAGTTTTTATCATAAATGGGTGTTGAATTTTATCGAAAGCTTTTTCTGCATCTATTGAGGTGATCATATGGTTTTTATCCTTCAGTTTGTTAACTTCATGTATCACATTGATTGATTTGCCTGTATTGAAGAATACTTGTCTTCCTGGGATACACCCCACTTGATCATGGTGAATGATCATTTTAATGTGTTGTCGGATTCTGTTTGCTAGTATTTTGTCGAGGACTTTTTCATCTGTGTTCATCAGTTATACTGGCCTGTCATTTTCTTTTTTTTGACATCTTTGTCTGGTTTTGGTGTCAGGGTGATGGTGGCCTCTAGAATGAGTCTGGGAGTGTTCCTCCTTCTGTTATATTT
>NW_021699971.1:0-521 GCF_005190385.1 Monodon monoceros
TGAGATGAGACATATTCGTGTATGCACAGGATATTCAGGTACAGATTAAACATTGTTTTGGTGTGAGTAATGCTGTCCACATGGGGCTCTGGGAAATTTTGAGCACAGGGGTATTTGAAGTGAACGAGACCATGCTACCAGAGCAGACAAACCCATTACATATCCCGCTGTGTCCTTTCTGCTGTGTAATTCACCTTTCTTTTCTTTCTTAGAAAAAAAGGCAAGGTTGTTAATTTTATTTAACAAGTTAGTTCCATTGGCCTAGAATAAGTGACATCTCAGATAGGTAGGGAGAAGTTATTTGTTCAACCACTATGCTTAAAATGTAAAGTCCTGCGTTTCTATAGGAAAAAGAATTAAGTCAGGCTCCAGAATTGGGACTTAATTTCTCGCCGATCAGTAGGAAACCACATAGGTGGGATCATACTTCAGCTCGTGAACACTTAGAATCAAACATCATTTCAGAGCTGGGACTTTTTTTTTTTCCATATGTGGGACTAATTAGTATATGGGACTAATTT
>NW_021699971.1:621-1663 GCF_005190385.1 Monodon monoceros
AATTTTATTTAACAAGTTAGTTCCATTGGCCTAGAATAAGTGACATCTCAGATAGGTAGGGAGAAGTTATTTGTTCAACCACTATGCTTAAAATGTAAAGTCCTGCATTTCTATAGGAAAAAGAATTAAGTCAGGCTCCAGAATTGGGACTTAATTTCTCGCCGATCAGTAGGAAACCACATAGGTGGGATCATACTTCAGCTCGTGAACACTTAGAATCAAACATCATTTCAGAGCTGGGACTTTTTTTTTCCATATGTGGGACTAATTAGTATATGGGACTAATTTCCATATACTGTCAAGGGCATTAGTGTGTAAAAACTTGGGGAGTATTGGTAGCTGCATGCATTCTGGTAAGGTGGGATTGCGTGGAGTGGGAAAGAGAAAGGCTGAGAAGAAGGTAAGCAGGAGTAAATCACAGAGGGTTTCATAGGTTTCAAGAGTTTCTATTAGAGTCCGTGGACAGCGATTGAGAAATTGTGCTGTGTTTAGGAATCAGCTTGTTAATTAAATGGTGCCTCCAGGGTTTCCCTTTAAAGAGTCTAATGAAGTCGATCTGGGGTAAGACCCAAAAATGGCTTCGTACTCTTTGAAGGATATATGTTAGTGGAAAGGAGCTAAAATTTGTGTAATCCTGGTCACATAATTTTACATGTTATGGAGCAGAGGGCTGATCCAGTGAAAATATAGATGAAGGCACAATTATATAAGATTTGCCTGCGATAACGTCTGTCAGAAAACAGTGTTCCATGGGTGTCTTGCATCTCTGCACTTCCTGTGAGCAGAAACACCAAGTGCCTTTTTTCTGCTCTATTTTTAAGGAAATTTCTGTAGAGAACATCCTTGGAAAATAGATGCGGTGTCTCCTTCCAGAGTAGAAGGCAGGTTTTCCTGCTGTGGAGTGCAGTAAAGAGAAAGTGTCCCTTGAGATGCTGAGCAGGTCTGCTTGCAGGTTGGGGTTTCCTAACTGTAATACATGCCCACTGTGCGTGCCACACCTGCCTGAGCCGCCTCCGCCCCCAGGAACACACCATGCATGCTA
>NW_021699972.1:0-1262 GCF_005190385.1 Monodon monoceros
GAGCCGTTTCCATTTAGTTAAAATTAAACTCTCAGCTACAGGAATATCTCCCAGGACTCAAAGCTTTCCCTTCTCAATTAAAGCATCTAACCTGCTAGCTTCCTGAGGGCAGTGAGCTCAGAGTGAAGCTGAATGAGAGTGAAACCCCAAAGTGACGTGACATCACTTCATTCCAGAATGGGTGTTCCCTGACGGCTGCATCTAACATATGCACAAAATCTCCCTCTCAATTTGCACTTCCAACACCATTCCTAAAATGTAAGCATTGTTCTTTGGTGTCTCACAGGTAGCATAAATTAAATGGGGTAGTTTTTATATTGTGTTCCACCTCCATGTAGATTTTTCTTTACTGGTTTCTACATGTGTCTCAAGTTAAAGCACTGTTTCCTAACTATCTCACTCCCTCTCCTGTTTACCCTCCTGTCCCTCACTTGCATACCAGAGCACAGTAAGCAGACACTTTTCTTAGTATCCACCATTGATCCATCCCCTGTTGCCCTGTCCTCATAGGACCTGATTTGACAGGAAAAGATGTTCATTCTCAGATATTTACCAGCATGAGTGAGACTACCAATGCTTCATCCTTTCATTCACTGTGTTAGGTTTGTAAGAGACACTTAATCTCTTTTGGCGCCCAGCTGGAAATCCATAGGGAGAGAAGGAGCAAACAGGTATGCTGCTAATTATCAAACAGGTTGTTATGATGGGACACAGAACAGGGAATGAAAGCTCACCTGGTTGGAAGCAGGTGATCAGGGGTTTGACTTTTTAATAACTTTATTGAGGTACAATTTACACACAATACATTGTTCATATTTAAAGTATACTAAATACTGTGAGTTTTAATATATGCGTAGACCCACAAACCCAGCATCCCAATCAAAATACCAAATATATTATAATTCCCAGTGTTTTCTTGCACAGCTTTGCAATGCTTTCTTCTCTCTATGCTTTACTCACTATATATTAGTTTACATTTTCTAGAATTTTATAAAAATGGCATTATGCTTTTTTTTCTTGGTCTGGGTTATTTTACTCAGCATAATAATTTTGAGATTCATTCATGTCGTTGAACATATCAGTAGCTTACTCCATTTATTCATTTACTTATTTATGGCTGAATAGTATTCCACTACAAGAATATACCACAATTTAACTTTGCACTTCCTGATGGGCATTTGGGTTGTTTCCCGTCTTGTCTTTTATAACTAAATTTGTTAGGAATATTTGTCTACAAGTCTTTGTGTGGATGATATACTTTC
>NW_021699973.1:0-1919 GCF_005190385.1 Monodon monoceros
AATTCTCTGATGTGCGCCCTGTGGTGTGAGTACACTTCTGCCAGGTTCCCAACCCCATGGGAATGTGGGCCTTCTGCTCTGAGGTCCTAACGGCTGGGTTGCTCACAGTTTCATGATGAGGGCCCTCTGTTGTGAGTTCAGTCAGGACTGGATCCCATAGCCTCGCTGCTGCTGGCTGCCTGCTGGGAGGTTCCAACTGCGGGATTCCTCACCTTTTTTATTCTATGGTCCCGCTGTTTTGAGGCTCCTCCTGCCTGCCTCACTCCCAGCCCCTTTTTGATGTGTGTCCTCTGGTTTGAGGCCATGTGTGCTGGGTCCCTCACATTTCGGTGATGTGGCCCCACTGGTGTGAGGACACTCCTGCCCTGTTCCCATTCCCTTGGTGATGTGGGCCCTCTGGTGAGACTCTGATCCTGGTTGGGTTCCTCACACTTCTGTGAGGTTGGCCCTCTGCTCTGAGGTCACTCCTGCCTGGCTGGCACACCCCGCATTGGTAACGTCGGCCCTCTGGTAGCAGTTGGAGCCTTCTGGGAGCCACGTCCCCTCAGTGATGAGGGCCCTCTGGCATCAGGCCCTAACTGCTGTGCTCCCCACCTTTTCTGATGTGTGCCCACTGGTGCGATGACACTCCTGCTTGGTTCCCTTCCCCATGGGGATGTGGGCCTTGTGCTCTGAGGTCACAACGGCTGGGTTGCTTACAGTATCACGATGAGGGCCCTCTGCTGTGAGTTCACTGTGGCCTGGATCTCATAGCCTCGGTGCTCTGGGCCGCCTGCTGGGAAGTTCCAACTGCTGGATTCCTCACCTTTTTTATACAGTGGGCCATGTGTTGTGAGGTTAATCATGCCTGCCTCACTCCGAGACCCATGGTGATGTGGGTCCTCTGGTTTGAGGCTACATGTGCTGGGTACCTCAACTTTCGATGATGTGGCCCCACGGGTGTGAGGACACTCCTGCCTGGTTCCCATCAACTTGGTGATGTGGGCCCTCTGGTGAGAGTCTGATCCTGGCTGGGTTCCTTACCCTTGTGTGAGGTGGGCCCTCTGATGTGAGGTCACACGTGGCTGGCTGGCTCACGTCACCTTGGCAATGTGGGGCCGCTGTTGGTCCCTGGAGCATGCTGGGAGCCTCCTACCCTCGTAAATGAGGGCCCTGGAAAAAACGCATATGCCCTTTTTGGTCAAGTGCATCATTGTCGAGGTTTTGCCTCTTTTCCTATGCTTTCAGAGCAATTCCCGTCTACCTCCTGAAATCGCATTCCGGGAATTCTGACCCGTTTTCAAGTCCTCTTTGCAGCCTTACTTGAATACATTTTTGGACGATAGCTGTCATTTATAACTCTGCAGGTTTGTGAATTACAGTGCCCCTGAGCGTCTTTCTTCAACTCGCATTCTTGTGAATTGGCCGCAAAACCGCAGGATTGCTTCAGGCCTTAATCTGGTTCCGGCATGGCACGCTGAGCCTTTGGTTAGTTCCTCTTCCTGGAGGGAAATGAGAGTTAAATGTGCCTATCCAGAAACCTACAGCTAGTCTCTCATTGGTTCTCCCTATTCCTGTTCATTTTCCACAGAAATTGCAAACTGTACCAAACAGGAGGTTAAAGGCACTGACTCTCCAAGTGGGGAGAGTGTTAGTAAAGTGTCTTGAATGGTGAACCCGAGGACCAGGGGACGAAAACTGAGATGCATTTAAAAACGTTTTCTGATCACACGGTGGACCAAACTCTGCGTTCCCCATGCATGTGTGAGCTGAAGGACGAATCCCTTAAACCTGGAGAGCTGGGCCCCTTGGAATAGGTACCATGCAGTGTTACTTCTAATGGTCTGCATTTGCTCACAGAACCTCACCAATCCTATCAGCCCCAAGTGTCCAGCCTTATGTCTAACCCAGCTGTGGGTGTGGATGTGGTAAACCCAGGT
>NW_021699974.1:0-613 GCF_005190385.1 Monodon monoceros
CGAGGCTGGGGGCGCCGGCGGGGGCGGCCGGGGCCGCGGATCGGTGCGGCGAGAGGCGCGAGCCCCGCGCGCCGCCCCTGCGGCCCCCTCCGCCCGTGTGGCCTTTGTGCCGGGCGCGCACCGGCGAGCGAGCGAGCGAGCGCGAGAAGTACAAGTACGGGAGACCGAGGCAGTGGGAAAAGAGGCCGGGCCACTTTCTACCCGCTCGGGCTGCGGAGAATGGACTGGTTGAATGTGCAGGCGCGTCTCCCCGGCGTGTGCTGTGTGTGTGTGTGTGTGTGTGTGTGTGTGTGTGCGCGCGCGGCGGAAAGGCCTCCCCGACTCCCACCGCGCACACGCACACTCACACGCACGCACACACTCACGGACCCGCGGCGGGCTCGGCGGCCGAGAGTTTGCGTTTTCTTCCTCGCCGCCTCCCCCTTCCCGACCGACTGTGTGAGAATTTCATATAGATCAGCTCCAATTTCCGCCATTTTGGGAAAGTTGCACAAAAATAAACCCTCCGGTTTATTTCTGCCCGAGGCAGGAAAGTGCTTCGGGAAGCGAGGCGGCGCGGGCCCGCGGCGGCCGTCCGCGCGGGGGAGGGCGCAGGGCGCGGGCTCGCGGGCCG
>NW_021699974.1:713-1006 GCF_005190385.1 Monodon monoceros
CGAGGCTGGGGGCGCCGGCGGGGGCGGCCGGGGCCGCGGATCGGTGCGGCGAGAGGCGCGAGCCCCGCGCGCCGCCCCTGCGGCCCCCTCCGCCCGTGTGGCCTTTGTGCCGGGCGCGCACCGGCGAGCGAGCGAGCGAGCGCGAGAAGTACAAGTACGGGAGACCGAGGCAGTGGGAAAAGAGGCCGGGCCACTTTCTACCCGCTCGGGCTGCGGAGAATGGACTGGTTGAATGTGCAGGCGCGTCTCCCCGGCGTGTGCTGTGTGTGTGTGTGTGTGTGTGTGTGTGTGTG
>NW_021699975.1:0-3920 GCF_005190385.1 Monodon monoceros
ACCAGCAGTGCCAGAGTGTTCCCTTTTCTCCACACCCTCTCCAGCATTTATTGTTTCTAGATTTTTTGATGATGGCCATTTTGACTGGTGTGAGATGATATCTCATTGTAGTTTTGATTTGCATTTCTCTAATGATTAATGATGTTGAGCATTCTTTCATGTGTTTGTTGGCAGTCTGTATATCTTCTTTGAAGAAATCCCTATTTAGGTCTTCTGCCCATTTTTGGATTGGGTTGTTTGTTTTTTTGTTATTGAGCTGCATGAGCTGCTTGTAAATTTTGGAGATTAATCCTTTGTCATTTGCTTCATTTGCAAATATTTTCTCCCATTCTGAGGGTTGTCTTTTGGTCTTGATTATGGTTTCCTTTGCTGTGCAAAAGCTTTGAAGTTTCATTAGGTCCCATTTGTTTATTTTTGTTTTTATTTCCATTTCTCTAGGAGGTGGGTCCAAAAGGATCTTGCTGTGATTTATGTCATAGAGTGTTCTGCCTATGTTTTCCTCTAAGAGTTTGATAGTTTCTGGCCTTACATTTAGGTCTTTAATCCATTTTGAGCTTATTTTTGTGTATGGTGTTAGGGAGTGATCTAATCTCATACTTTTATATGTACCTGTCCAGGTTTCCCAGCACCATTTATTGAAGAGGCTGTCCTTTCTCCACTGTACATTCCCGCCACCTTTATCAAAGAGAAGATGTCCATAGGTGCATGGGTTTATCTCTGGGCTTTCTATCCTGTTCCATTGATCTATCTTTCTGTTTTTGTGCCAGTACCATACTGTCTTGATTACTGTAGCTTTGTAGTATAGTCTGAAGTCAGGGAGCCTGATTCCTCCAGCTCCTTTTTTCGTTCTCAAGATTGCTTTGGCTCTTCAGGGTCTTTTGTGTTTCCATACAAATTGCGAAATTTTTTGTTCTAGTTCTGTGAAAAATGCCAGTGGTAGTTGATAGGGATTGCATTGAATCTGTAGATTGCTTTGGGTAGTAGAGTCATTTTCACAATGTTGATTCTTCCCATCCAAGAACATGGTATATCTCTCCATCTATTTGTATCATCTTTAATTTCTTTCATCAGTGTCTTATAATTTTCTGCATACAGGTCTTTTGTCTCCTTAGGTAGGTTTATTCCTAGATATTTTATTCTTTTTGTTGCAATGGTAAATGGGAGCGTTTTCTTGATTTCACTTTCAGATTTTTCATCATTAGTATATAGGAATGCCAGAGATTTCTGTGCATTAACTTTGTATCCTGCTACTTTACCAAATTCATTGATTAGCTCTAGTAGTTTTCTGGTAGCATCTTTAGGATTCTCTATGTATAATATCATGTCATCTGCAAACAGTGACAGCTTTACTTCTTCTTTTCCAATTTGGATTCCTTTTATTTCCTTTTCTTCTCTGATTGCTGTGGCTAAAACTTCCAAAACTATGTTGAATAAGAGTGGTGAGAGTGGGCAACCTTGTCTTGTTCCTGATCTTAGTGGAAATGCTTTCAGTTTTTCACCATTGAGGATGATGTTTGCTGTGGGCTTGTCATATATGGCCTTTATTATGTTGAGGAAAGTTCCCTCTATGCCTACTTTCTGCAGGGTTTTTATCATAAATGGGTGTTGAATATTGTCGAAAGCTTTCTCTGCATCTATTGAGATGATCATATGGTTTTTCTCCTTCAATTTGTTAATATGGTTTATCACCTTGATAGATTTGCGTATATTGAAGAATCCTTGCATTCCTGGAATAAACCCCACTTGATCATGGTGTATGATCCTTTTAATGTGCTGTTGGATTCTGTTTGCTAGTATTTTGTTGAGGATTTTTGCATCTATGTTCATCAGTGATATTGGCCTGTAGTTTTCTTTCTTTGTGACATCCTTGTCTGGTTTTGGTATCAAGGTGATGGTGGCCTCATAGAAGGAATTTGGGAGTGTTCCTCCCTCTGCTGTATTTTGGAAGAGTTTGAGAAGGATAGGTGTTAGCTCTTCTCTAAATGTTTGATAGAATTCACCTGTGAAGCCATCTGGTCCTGGGCTTTTGTTTGTTGGAAGATTTTTAATCACAGTTTCAATTTCAGTGCTTGTGATTGGTCTGTTTATATTTTCTATGTCTTCCTGATTCAGTTTTGGCAGGTTGTGCATTTCTAAGAATTTGTCCATTTCTTCCAGATTGTCCATTTTATTGGCATAGAGTTGCTTGTAGTAATCTCTCATGATATTTTTTATTTCTGCAGTGTCAGTTGTTACTTCTCCTTTTTCATTTCTAATTCTATTGATTTGAGTCTTCTCCCTTTTTTTCTTGATGAGTCTGGCTAGTGGTTTATCTATTTTGTTTATCTTCTCAAAGAACCAGCTTTTAGTTTTATTGATCTTTGCTATTGTTTCCTTCATTTCTTTTTCATTTATTTCTGATCTGATTTTTATGATTTCTTTCCTTCTGCTAACTTTGGGGTTTTTTTGTTCTTCTTTCTCTAATTGCTTTAGGTGCAAGGTAAGGTTGTTTATTCGAGATGTTTCCTGTTTCTTAAGGTAGGATTGTATTGCTATAAACTTCCCTCTTAGAACTGCTTTTGATGCAACCCATATGTTTTGGGTCGTCCTGTCTCCATTGTCCTTTGTGTCTAGGTATTTTTTTATTTCCTCTTTGATTTCTTCAGTGGTTACTTCGTTATTAAGTAGTGTATTGTTTAGCCTCCATCTGTTTGTATTTTTTACAGATCTTTTCCTGTAATTGACATCTAGTTTCATAGCGTTGTGGTCGGAAAAGTTACTTGATACAATGTCAATTTTCTTAAATTTACCAAGGCTTGATTTGTGACCCAAGATATGATCTATCCTGGAGAATGTTCCATGAGCACTTGAGAAAAATGTGTATTCTGTTGTTTTTGGATGGAGTGTCCTATAAATATCAATTAAGTCCATCTTGTTTAACGTATCATTTAAAACTTGTGTTTCCTTATTTATTTTCATTTTGGATGATCTGTCCATTGGTGAAAGTGGGGTGTTAAAGTCCCCTACTATGAATGTATTACTGTCAATTTCCCCTTCTATGGCTGTTAGTATTTGCCTTATGTATTGAGGTGCTCCTATGTTGGGTGCATAAATATTTACAATTGTTATATCTTCTTCTTGTATCGATCCCTTGATCATTATGTAGTGTCCTTCTTTGTCTCTTGTAATAGTCTTTATTTTAAAGTCTATTTTGTCTGATATGAGAATTGCTAATCCAGCTTTCTTTTGGTTTCCATTTGAATGGAATATCTTTTTCCATCCCCTTATTTTCAGTCTGTATATGTCTCTAGGTCTGAAGTGGGTCTCTTGTAGACAGCATATATAAGGGTCTTGTTTTTGTATCCATTCAGCCAATCTGTGTCTTTTGGTGGGAGCATTTAGTCCATTTACATTTAAGGTAATTATCGATATGTATGTTCCTATTCCCATTTTCTATATTGTTTTGGGTTCGTTATTATAGGTCTTTTCCTTCTCTTGTGTTCCTTGTCTAGAGAAGTTCCTTTAGCATTTGTTGTAAAGCTGGTTTGGTGGTGCTGAACTCTCTCAGCTTTTGCTTGTCTGTAAAGGTTTTAATTTCTCCATCAAATCTGAATGAGATCCTTGCTGGGTAGAGTAGTCTTGGTTGCAGGTTTTTCTCCTTCATCACTTTCAGTATGTCCTGCCACTCCCTTCTGGCTTGTAGGGTTTCTGCTGAGAGATCAGCTGTTAACCTTATGGGGATTCCCTTGTGTGTTATTTGTTGTTTTTCCCTTGCTGCTTTTAATATGCTTTCTTTGTATTTAATTTTTGACAGTTTGATTAATATGTGTCTTGGTGTATTTCTCCTTGTATTTATCCTGTATGGGACTCTCTGTGCTTCCTGGACTTGATTAACTATTTCCTTTCCCATATTAGGGAAGTTTTCAACTATAATCTCTTCA
>NW_021699976.1:0-3560 GCF_005190385.1 Monodon monoceros
GTAGCACAGCCAGGAGTCGTTCCTCGAAGAAAAACAAGCACTTAGTGAAGCTGGGCTCTGCAGCTGGCTGACTGGGTTTCCTCCGCTGCAGTGCTCAAGATAGTTTACTTCTTGGCCAGCAAACCCCCACAAGAGGCTGGAACAACCACCTTCACCAAACGTCTGCCGCTTCTTCCCAGCCTTTGTGGTTGGGGCCGCACACCAAGCAGCAGTCTTATCGGAGACTCGAGGTCCTCGTGATGCTGCAATGCTGGCTGCACCTGGAAAACCTGGGCGTTCACGGGAAATGAAGGAAAGCACCAGGACTTGCCAATTTGTGGCTACGAGCACCCTTTGTTCCTATATAGGCAGCACCTGGGCACACGGGCCGCTTGCCCCGCCAACGACTCTCCATCTTAGTGCCTGTTCTGAGGAGTTAGCTTGCCCCCCTGAGAATGGATGTTTGGGGAGAGAGAGCATGAAAACAGGCAACCCCTAAGTCAAAGTCTTAGTCAATATCCCAGGTTTCAAACCAAAGGGCTGAGAACAGTGTATGGACTGCAAATCTCTAGAAAATGGCCTTCCCTTGGTAACTCATAAAACCCCATGCACCACAAGCAAGATAGCCCCGCTCACCGCAACTAGAGAAGAGCCCGCATGCAGCAACCAAGACCCAACGCAGCCAAAAAAAAAAAAAAAAACACCATTCACTTAAAAAGACAAAAAAAGAATTCCCTGGAGAATCACAAAGGGGAATGGAGAGTCTCAAAGATGACCAGCTTGAATTTGAGGGTTCCCTTAGAGAACACTGAAAAGGTTTCCATTAAAGGTGGTTGCCAAGCACTGTAGCCTAAACATCACGCGTGCTGCCTGTCTGCCAAGAAATCTGTCCTGGCAGTTCCGAGACTGCAGCCACGGTGGTCAGAGGCTCCTAAGAGTTTCTACCCGAGTGCTGAGGACAGGCGTGCCTATTACAGAGGGGCCTGGGAGAGCCCAGACTCTGTCTCACGCACCACCTGGATAAACTTACCTCATGGCGAGGCAGGTGAAGGAAATGACAGGATCACCTTAAAGAAACCAAAGTGAGGAGGCTGTCTGAGACTCAGAGCTGAATTTGAGAGACGAATTCAGGAGTACACAGGTTGAAATACCCAAGCCCTGACTTCCTTTGTGGGCATGTTGGGGTTTAATTTCTAGGTAGATGATCGAAACATTTTACCTTCCCAGCAGAAATCAAAGAGAAGCTCAGCTCAGCGCCTGGGAAATTTCCAAATAGAATACATTCCGCCCAAGACCTCCATATAGCATGTGGCCTTTAGCATCACCACCAATGCTTGTTCCTCCGGCAAACTTTCATACACACACACACTCACACACACACACACACACACACACACACACACACACACACACACAAATTGAAAGGCATTTCAATGCTAACTCCCTGCTAGTTTGGCTCATGCAAAAGAGGGTTAAAACTCTCAGTGAGGAAAACCGAAAACGTCCAATTGTATGAAATTCCTTTAACCCAGACACGGGTGACGTTCTTCTGGGGTGGAGACTTACCTGCTCCATGCTCCCTCATTTCCCCTTTACCCTCTCGCCCAAACAAGGTAATCTGGGCTGGTTTAAGAATACACACCTTTATCAATAGCGCCAGGTAATTATATTAGGCACAGGTGAAAACTCCCAACAGCTCTGTAAGGCAAGCTCTCTAGTCAGGGAGCGATGGCTTTAACCTCCTGGGTCAGAGGACCACCCCCTATTAATCCTGGTCCAGAAAGTTTTGCTATAGTCATCCAGGAACCAACCCCTATTAGCCAATCCTAACAAAGGAAACAGTCAGACATAGGCAAACAAAAAGGCATGGGGCTCAAACCCAGGGATTCTGATTCTAACCTGATTGATCCTTTGGTACCTCAGTGGCTGCAACCTTTTAGAGTGTCTCTCTTAAGGTCGGACTCTCACCCACAATCCTGAAGAGATTATGCAACAATATAGGCACAGGTGCATGTTAACAAAGTTATTCACCCCCAAAGACATCTGATTTCGGAGCTGTTTCTTCTCTCAAAAGTGAAAGGAGCACTGAGGGGCCTGGAGGGCCACAGCGGGGAAGCAGGAACTCGACAGCTGACCCTCTACATGAATTTGGTCTAGGTGGCCACTCAGGGTCTGCGGTGAGAGCCCACACTCCGCCAGGGGCTACAGTGCCTCGGGCAGGCTGTCACAAGACTGAGTCCCTTCATGGAGTCCAAAATTGTTACTGAGCAAGGGCTCGCTACCCAACGTGCATAAAAGCCAACACTATGGGTCTGGCATTTGAGAAAAGGAAGAGCTTTATTGTGAGTTTGGCTGCCAAGGAGACAGAGCTGAGGGCCTTGCCTTGATTGACCCCCCAGATGAGGAGGAACCTTGGATACAGAGGGATGACGATAAGCAATAGCTGGATGAACACCCACAGTGTTCAAGGGTCAGCTCTACACCAGTTAAAGGACATTGTCATGCTGGATAAAAAAGCAAAACCGAGGGAATTCCCTGGTGGCGCAGTGGTTCGGGTACCCTACCGATGCAGGGGACACGGGTTCGTGTCCCGGTCCGGGAGGGTCTCACATGCCGCAGAGCGGCTGGGCCATGGGCCTGCGTGTCCAGAGCCTGTGCTCTGCAGCGGGAGAGGCCACAACAGTGAGAGGCCTGCGTAACGCAAAAAAAAAGCAAAACCGAATATTTTCTTGGTACAAGGAACCCACTTTAGAATGTAATTTGGTGCAGCCACTATGGAGAACAGTATGGAGGTTCCCTAAAAAACTAAAAATAGAGCTATCTTATGATCCAGCAATCCCACTCCAGGGGGATATAACTGGAAAAGACGAAAACTCTAATTTCGTCTTTACTTTCTAATAATCAAAAAGATACATGTGCCCCAATGTTCATAGCAGCAATATTCATAACAACCAAGTCATGGAAGCTATCTAAGTGTCCATCAACAGAGGAATGGATAAAGAAGATGTGGCATAGCCTCCTCTTGTTTCCCAGAACCTGTCAGGATTCCCACTTTGCAACAGTCCTACATTCTAGCAGAGCCTGGAGCGAAGAGCAGAGAGAATTATTGGAACAAGCTTCATCTCTCCTGGATGCCAATGAACAATCTCACAGCCTTCTCCTTTGGGCTCTGACCTAAGACTCTCCCAGCCTGTTTGCAAGAGGCTAAGGGCCTCTCAATTTCCAACATGTCCCGGACCCATCTGAAATGGGCAACACCTGGAGAACTTAACTTTCTAAAAACACACTAGCCTGGAAGGGAGAGCTCAGCCTCTTCTATCGGGGAGGGACGTTTAGGTGACTATTCTTGAGAGAGCAGAACAGCAAGCTTTGTCCTCAGCATCTTAGCCCTGTGGGGCCCTGGGTTGCTCTAGTTCCTGCCTTTGCTGCTAGGAGATGGGTCAGCTTGATCATACCAATATAGTAACTGAGAAGATGAGAACAGAAGTGATGAACCTGCTGCAGGTTTGCTGGTTGGTATTAGAGCTGATTGAACCCCAGGCCCCCTGTGTCCCACTTCTGCAGATCCCACTGTTAGCAGG
>NW_021699977.1:0-2522 GCF_005190385.1 Monodon monoceros
TAATATTATCTATGTTTTCAGACTTTATGGACACTGTGGTATGAGATATACACATATATCATACATACACAGATATACATACATATATATATATGTAATTTTATCCCACTTGAATGGTGACTGTGATTCAGAAGAGTCAGGCATCTATTCAGCCTGCTGTCACTGCTGCTTTCTCTCCAGCTGGCCAGGCAAGTCTACTGCTCTTGCTTCCTGAAGGTGTTTGCTTAATTACAGTTGAGCAGAGTTCACTGGCCAAGCAGAACACCCACAGTCTTTGAGGTACCGGGATTGTTGGTGCAGGCAGATATGAGACAAGGAGAAAGTTAGAGAAGAGGGTTCTCCCAGCTCCTTTCACCTTAGCCTGTGACAAGCATCTTGTCTGAAAAGAATAGTGCAATAATGAATTTGATTTTTTTTTTTGATTATTGTTAAATCCTTGAGCCATGACTGAAGGCTATGGCTGCTTTTGCATAGAGTGGGACATGAGTGGGGGTGGTGAAACTAAGCAAGGCAGTTATCTAGATGCTGTCGTTCTTACTTGCATTCGTAAATGTAGAGATGGGTTTATGGGGAGCACACATCTCATGTCATGGCACTTGTCAGCCTGGCTGTACATTAGAAGAGCCTTGGGAACATTGGGGAGATACCCCGTCCACCACCACCACCAGGATTCTGATTTAATTGGCCTGGTGTGTGACCAGGGCATCAGTCGTTTTCAGAGTTCCTTAGGTGATTCTAATCTGCCTCTGCAGTTGAGAACTACCTGTGAGAAGATTGGATTCAGAGCAAGACAATCCGAGTTCTAATCCTGGCTTTGCCACTTTTGTCAGGCTTAACATCTGTGGAATTATATGACTTCTTCAAACAACTAATGTTTAATTTCAGATATTGATACATATTTTTAAATGTAAGAATATAAATATGAACCTGATCATTGTCTCTGACCTCAATGAATTCATTAGCTAGTGCAAGGGGCTGGAGATGACCACAAGTTTACTTTAATAAGAGCTTTATTGATATAAACAAATCATGGAGAACAATGGCAGCAAGCATTTGCCTTTTTTTTTTTTTAACATCTTTATTGGAATATAATTGCTTTATAATGGTGTGTTAATTTCTGCTTTATAACAAAGTGAATCAGCTATACATATACATATATCCCCATATCTCCTCCCTCTTGCATTTCCCTCCCACCCTCCCTATCCCACCCCTCTAGGTGGTCACAAAGCACCAAGCTGATCTCCCTGTGCTATGTGTAGAAAAATCTCAGTCTCATTAAGAAACTATGATATGAGCTCAACCTCAAATAAGGGTATTCTAGGCTAAGGAGCAGCATTTACAAAGGCCCTGGAGAATGCAGAGTATGTTTGGGGGAAAAAAAGTAGTTTAGGGTGGCTGTGTTGATTGACAGTAGGTAAGAAGTTATGAAGCCTTCCCAGGACCAGACTGTGAAGGGTCTCAATACCAGGTGCTCACTCAAGTATAAGAGGAATTCCTTAATAGAAATTTGATAGCAATGTCAAAAAATATTGTGTTTTACATTTTGAGAAATATGTCCCAGTTGCCCTCTAGGCTCCTACCTGGGTCCGTGCTACAGAGAGGTTTTTTGGCAAAACCAGGAATCAAACTCTGTAAGCAGAATCCATGAGGTCTTAACCACAGCACCATATTGCCTCAGGCTTCTCATGTATATTTTAATGAGATAAATCCTCTCTACCTTATAAACTATCTGTGATTGATTGACTGAAATGGGGCATGTATGATGTTTCACCACATGCCTGGTACATATTATATGCTCAGTAGGTTATACATTTCTGTCCTATGGTGCTTTCAATCTGGCAGCCTCTATACCTGTGTGTCCTCTAGCAATGCAAACATGCACACTCAGCATTTTTACCTGTACTGCCTAGTTCCACACTGACTGTCTCAATTACCCAGATCATTAGTATAATTTTTCAGTCCTCTCATCCAATTTAATTCAGTAGCTATTTACTGAAAGCATATCAGTGCTCAGCAGACCATGTAGGAGGCCCTGTGTTAGGTGTAAGAGGATACAAAGATGAATATGGCATACTCTTTGCACTTCAGGAGCCTGTGATCCAAAGGTTGAAATAGGTATATTCATAAATATCTTATACAAGGCTAGTGTGGACATAGCTTTGATTGCATGCCAGAGGCAGAGATAGGGCAGATGTGAAAATCTGACAGTTCTGTGCAGTTTATTTTTAATTAGGCTGAAGTATAGTGGCTGGTTTAAGTTGGAAACATTTTGAAAAAGGCCTAAGGTACTTTGGTTCAGAAATTACACATGAATTATAATCAAATTGCATCTTAGGAAGCAGAGAAAACCTCTAATTTCTGATTGCTCAGTTTGTGGATTTTAGCTAGTTTTCAATCACCAAGCAAACAAAAGCTAATTTATCATTTGGACAATTGTACTGCATTTCAACATGAGTGTATCTAAGATATCAAGAAGTATTTTATGGAATTTGGTAAATGAAAATTTCGTTTCCTCCAATAAA
>NW_021699978.1:0-4167 GCF_005190385.1 Monodon monoceros
TTCCATACAAATTGTGAAATTTTTTGTTCTAGTTCTGTGAAAAATGCAAGTGGGACGTGGGCCTCTCACTGTTGTGGCCTCTCCCATTGCAGAGCACAGGCTCAGGGGCCATGGCTCATGGGCCCAGCCGCTCTGCGGCATGTGGGATCCTCCTGGAACGGGGCACAAACCCGCTTCCCCTACATTGGCAGGTGGACTCTCAACCACTGCGCCACCAGGAAAGCCCGGACAAATTTTTTTTTTTTTTTGCGGTACGCAGGCCTCTCACTGTTGTGGCCTCTCCCGTTGCGGAGCACAGGCTCTGGACACACAGGCTCAGCAGCCATGGCTCACGGGCCCAGCCACTCTGCAGCATGTGGGATCCTCCTGGACCAGGGCATGAACCCATGTCCCCTGCATTGGCAGGTGGACTCTCAAGCCAGTGTGCCACCAGGGAAGCCAGTATTTAATTTTTGATAGTTTGATTAGTATGTGTCTTGGTGTGTTTCTCCTTGGATTTATCCTATATGGGACTGTCTTTGCTTCCTGGCCTTGATTGACTATTTCCTTTCCTGTGTTAGGGAAGTTTTCAACTATAATCTCTTCAAATATTTTCTCAGTCCCTTTCTTTTTCTCTTCGTCTTCTGGGACCCTTATAATTCAAATGTTGGTGCATTTAATGTTGTCCCAAAGATCTCTGAGACTGTCCTCAATTCTTTTCATTCTTTTTTCTTTATTCTGCTCTGCAGTAGTTATTTCCCCTATTTTATCTTCCAGGTCACTTATCTGTTCTTCTGCGTCAGGTATTCTACTATTGATCCCTTCTAGAGAATTTTTAATTTCATTTATTGTGTTGTTCATCGTTGTTTGTTTGCTCTTTAGTTCTTCTAGGTCCTTGTTAAACGTTTCTTGTATTTTCTCCATTCTATTTTCAAGATTTTCATTCATCTTTACTATCATTATTCTGAAATATTTTTCAGGTAGACTGCCTATTTCCTCCTCATTTGTTAGGTCTGGTGGGTTTTTGCTTTGCTTCTTCATCTGCTGTGTGTTTCTCTGTCTTCTCATTTTGCTTAACTTACTGTGTTTGGGGGTCTCCTTTTCACAGGCTGCAGGTTCATAGTTCCCGTTGTTTTTGGTGTCTGTCCCCAGTGTCTAAGGTTGGTTCAGTGGGTTGTGTAGGCTTCCTGGTGGAGGGGACAAGTGCCTGTGTTCTGGTGGATGAGGCTGGATCTTGTCTTTTGGTAAGCAGGGCCACGTCTGGTGGTGTGTTTTGGGGTGTCTGTGGCCTTATTATGATTTTAGGCCTCTGTGCTAATGAATGGGGTTGTGTTCCTGTCTTGCTAGTTGTTTGGCATAGGGTGTCCAGCATTGTAGCTTGCTGGTCATTGAGTGGAGCTGGGTCTTGGCATTGAGATGGAGATCTCTGGGAGATTTTCACCGTTTGATATTATGTGGAGCTGGGAGGTCTCTTGTGGACCAGTGTCCTGAACTTGGCTCTCCCACCTCATTGGCACAGCCCTGATGTGTGGCTGGAGCACCAAGAGCCTCTCCTCCACATGGCTCAGAATAAAATGGAGAAAAAAAAGAAAGAAAGAAAGAAGATAAAATAAAATAAAGTTATTAAAATAAAAAATAATTATTAAGAAAAAATATTTTTAAAGTAATAATAAAAAAAAAGAACAGACAGAACCCTCGGACAAATGGTAAAAGCAAAGCTATACAGACAAAATTACACACAGAAGCATACACATACACACTCATAAAAAGAGAAAAAGGGAAATAAAAATATATATCATTGCTCCCAAAGTCCACCTCCTCAATTTGGGATGATGGTTGTCTATTCATGTATTCCACAGATGCAGGGTACATTAAGTTGATTGTGGAGCTTTAATCCGCTGCTTCTGAGGTTTCTGGGAGAGATTTCCCTTTCTCTTCTTTGTTCTCACAGCTCCCAGGGGCTCAGCTTTGGATTTCGCTCAGCCTCTGCGTGTAGGTCGCCTGAGGGCGTCTGTTCTTCGCTCAGGCAGGACGGGGTTAAAGGAGCAGCTGATTTGGGGGCTCTGCCTCACTCAGGCCGTGGGGAGGGAGGGGTGTGGATGCGGGGCGAGCCTGCAGTGGCAGAGGCCTGCGTGATGTTGCACCAGTCTGAGGCGCGCTGTGCGTTCTCCCGTGGAAGTTGTCTCTGGATCCCGGGACCCTGGCAGTGGCAGGCTGCACAGGCTCCCAGGAGGGGAGGTGTGGATAGTGACCTGTGCTCGCACACAGGCTTCTTGGTGGCGGCAGCAGCAGCCTTAGCGTCTCATGCCCGTCTCTGGGGTCCGCACTGATAGCCGCAGCTTGCGCCTGTCTCTGGAGCTCCTTTAAGCAGCGCTCTGAATCCCCTCTCCTCATGCCCCAGGAAACAAAGAGGGAAGAAAAAGTCTCTTGCCTCTTCGGCAGCTCCAGACTTTTTCCTGGGCTCGCTCCCGGCTAGCCGTGGCGCACTAGCCCCCTTCAGGCTGTGTTCACGCCACCAACCCCAGTCCTCTCCCTGGGATCCGTCCTCAGAAGCCCGAGCCTCACCTCCCAGCCCCCACCCGCCCCAGCGGGTGAGCAGACAAGCCTCTCGGGCTGGTGACTGCCGGTCGGCCCTGATCCTGTGTGGGAATCAGTCTGCTTTGCCCCCCGCAACCCTGTTGCTGTGCTCTCCTCCGTGGCTACGAAGCTTCCTCCCTCCACCACCCACGAAGGGGCTTCTAGTGTGTGGAAACCTTTCCTCCTTCACAGCTCCCTCCCACTGGTGCAGGTCCTGTCCCTATTCTTTGTCTCTGTTTTTTCTTTTTTCTTTTACCCTACCCAGGTATGGTAAGTTTCTTGCCCGTGGGGAGTTTCTTGCCTTTTGGGAGGTCCGAGGTCTTCTGCCAGCATTCAGTAGGTGTTCTGTAAGAGCTGTTCCACATGTAGATGTATTTCTGATGTATTTGTGGAGAGGAAGGTGATCTCCATGTCTTACTCTTCTGCCATCATGAAGCACCTCCACTTCTAAGATGTATTTTTGATCCTCTCATATTATGAATCATATAACTACACCCCTACAGTGTCACTTACTCAAGGCCAGGCAGGATTTTAATAACCAGAGCACAGAATTCAGAATTTATGACCCCTACCTAGGTATCCATCTACAACACATGTGCTTAATTTGTGTCTTCTTTTTATTGTTGTGTTAGTTTCTGCTGTATAATAAAGTGAATCAGCTATACATTCCCTATATATATATATATATATATATATATATATATATCTCCCCATATCCCCTCCCTCTTTCATCTCCCTCCCACCCTCCTTATCCCACCCTCTAGGTGATCACAAAGCATCGAGTTGATCTCCCTGGGCTATGTAGCTGCTTCCCACTAGCTAGCTATTTTACATTTGGTAGTGTATATATGTAAATGCTACTCTCTCACTTCATCCCACCTTACCCTTCACCCTCCGCGTGTCCTTAAGTCCATTCTTTACATCTGCATCTATATTCCTGCCCCTAGGTTCGTCAGAACCTTTTTTTTTTTTAAAGATTCCATATATATGTGTTAGCATACAGTATTTGATTTTCTCTTTCTGACTTACTTCACTCTGTATGACAGACTCTAGGTCCATCCACCTCACTACAAATAACTCAATTTTGTTTCTTTTTATGGCTGAGTAATATTCCATTGTATATATGTGCCACATCTTCTTTATCCATTCATCTGTCGATGGACACTTAGGTTGCTTCCATGTCCTGGCTATTTTAAATAGTGCTGCAATGAACATTTTGGTACATGACTCTATTTGAATTGTGGTTTTCTCAGAGTATATGCCCAGTAGTGGGATTGGAGGGTCATATGGTAGCTCTGTTTTTAGTTTTTTAAGGAACCTCCATAGTGTTCTCCATAGTGTCTGTATCAGTTGACATTCCCACCAACAGTGCAAGAGGGTTCCTTTTTCTCCACACCATCTCCAGCATTTACTGTTTGTAGATTTTTTGATGATGGCCATTCTAAGCGGTGTGAGGTGATACCTCACTGTAGTTTTGATTTGCATTTCTCTAATGATTAGTGATGTTGAGCATTCTTTCATGTGTTTGTTGGCAATCTGTATATCTTCTTTGGAGAAATGTCTATTTAGGTCTTCTGCCCATATTTGGATTGGGTTGTTTGTTTTTATGAT
>NW_021699979.1:0-2534 GCF_005190385.1 Monodon monoceros
CACTTCCTAAACCGAAAGAGCTAATTAATTTAAATATTTTAGATGAAAAGGAACATTTTGACTTAACAGATGAGGCTTTTAAACATAAAAGAGAGAAATATCCTGAGGATGATTTTCTAATGGCTATGATAGATAAGTCAGTGAAAAAGCTGCAGGTTAATAAGGACTGTCTTCCTCAAAAATCTACATCTGTAAAAATGCTCAGTCCCTTGCAGCGCGCTGTACAAGGAGCAATAAAACGAGGAGAAGATCCTATTTTCCGTTGTCCCGTCATAGAAAGACCTGATTCTAATAATCCTCAACAAGCTACTAAGGAGCATCAGTCTCTCCCTTTTAAAGTTTTGAAAGATTGAAAATCTGCCTGTGCTCAATATGGGCCCACTGCTCCTTTTACTACTGCTATGGTTGACAGGAGAAGCTCTTCCCCCCGCCGATTGGAAGTCTATTGCAGGAGCTTGTTTAAATGGTGGAGATTATTTAATATGGAAGTTTGATTTTTATGAACGGGCTGCTGAACAAGCAGAAAAGAATGCTGCCCATAATATTCCAGTTGATTCTCATATGCTGATTGAGGAAGGACAATATCTTTCTTTACAAGATCAATTAACTTATCCCTTTGTTGCTTATCCTCAAGTAAATCATTTGGCATTACAAGCCTGGAGGAAATGACCTTCTACACACAAAACTGAGGATCTTTCAACAATTAGACAGGGACCTGATGAACCATATGCTGATTTTGTAGATAGATTGTCACAGGCGGTGGGGAGACTCATTGTGGACGGACTCACTGGTACAATTGTAGTTAAGCAGCTTGCTTTTGAGAATGCTAATAATGCATGTCAGGCTGCGATTCGACCTTGGAGAAAACGGGGAACATGGGAGGATTATATTCGCCTTTGTGCAGACATTGGGCTACTTCCATACAGGGTGCTGCTGTGGCTGCAGCATTAACTAAAGTGGGGTTTAAAAACAGTCAAAGGAAAACGAAGACTTGTTTTAAATGCGGAAAGGCAGGTCATTTTGCTAGAGAATGTAGATCTTTTAATTCTAACCCTAGTCCTTCCTTCCCTACTCAAAAACCTCCAGATGGTCAGAAAATCCCTGGTTTATGCCCTAAATGCAATAGGGGAAAACATTGGGCACAAGATGGTTGCTCAGTGGCCCACAAGGATGGGCCACCATTGTCGGGGAACTCCTCCCGGGGCCTTCCCCGGCCCCAACAAATAATAAGGGCAATGTCTGTGTATCCTCCTCAAATTATCAATCCGACATTAACCAAAAACAAAAACATACAATATCCTCGCTCTCCAGAGCAACACCAGGAAGCGCAGGACTGGAGCTCAGTACCTCTGCCCGATATGTATTAACTCCTGAAATGGGTCCTCAGGCCCCCTCTACGGGCATCTGTGGACCTTTACCCAAGGGTTTGATGGGACTAATATTGGGAAGAAGTAGTGTCACCATGAAAGGTTTAACTGTTATGCCAGGAGTCACAGATTCTGACTACGAAGGAGAAATAAAAGTCATGGCACAAACTATTAAAAATATAATAACTATTTCTCCTGGTGATAAAATTGCACAATTGCTACTTTTGCCCTTTGTACCTCATGGACAAATTTGACAACATCAAAAGAGAGAAACAAAGGCTTTTGTATCGTCTAATGCTGCCTACTGGATTCAGAAGATAGGGAAAGAACGTCCAGAAATGAAATGAACCATTAATGGAAAGGTTTTTTCAGGTTTGTTAGACACTGGAGCTGATGTCTCTGTTATGACGCAGATACACTGGCCTAAACATTGGCCCATTAGTCCTACTATTACAGAACTTCACAGAATAGGACAAAGTTCTTCTCCTATGCAAAGTAGTCAGTTTTTATTATGGCAAGATAGTGAGGGCCGTTCAGGATACTTCCAGCCTTATGTTTTGCCTGGGCTGCCTTTAAACCTCTGGGGCCGAGATATATTAAAAGAAATGGGAGTATTACTTTATAGTCCAAACTCTCAAGTCTCTAATATGATGTTGGATCAAGGATTTCTTCCCACAAAAGGGCTGGGAACAAATCAACAAGGAACTGTCTATCCTATTGATGTGAAAATAAAAAAATGATAGACTAGGTTTGGGTTTTTCTTAGGGGCCTTGGATTCTCCTCCACTCACTGCTGATCCAGTTACTTGGCTGACTGATGACCCTGTATGGGTGGACCAATGGCCCCTCACAAAGGAGAAATTAGAAGCTGCAGAACAATTAGTACTGAAACAATTAGGGCATTTAGAAATTTCCAGTAGTCCTTGGAATACTCCTATTTTTATTATCAAGAGAAAATCTGGAAAATATAGGTTATTACAGGATCTAAGAGCTGTTAATAAAACTATGCTAATAATGGGAACTCTTCAACCAGGCCTACCCTCTCCAACAGCCATACCACACAATTATCATCTTTTAGTTATAGATTTAAAAGATTGTTTTTTCACTATTCCTTTGTTTCCTGAAGATAGAAAACATTTTGCTTTTAGCTTGCCTTCCTTAAATTTTA
>NW_021699980.1:0-7593 GCF_005190385.1 Monodon monoceros
AAAAATATTTACTGTGTCTCCGAGGGGCACTTTTGTTTGGTATTTTAGTTTTTAAATATTTTGTAAATTAATTTTTAAATTTATTTATTTTTGGGTGCGCGGGCTTTCTCTAGTTGTGGCGAGCGGGGGCTACTCCTCGATGCGGTGTGTGGGCTTCTCACAGTGGTGGCTTCTCTTGTTGCGGAGCACGGGCTCTAGGTGCATGCACTTCAGTAGTTGTGGCACACGGGCTTCAGTAGCTGTGGCTCGCAGGCTCTAGATTGCAGGCTCAGTAGCTGTGGTGCACGGGCTTAGTTGTTCCGCGGCATGTGGGATCTTCTCGGACCAGGGCTCGAACCCGTGTCCCCTGCATTGGCAGGCGGATTCTTAACCACTGCGCCACCAGGGAAGTCCATGTTTGGTTTTTATTTGTAGTGAAATGCACATAAAATTGTATCATCGTATCACTTATGAGTGTAGAGTTTAAACACGTTCAGGAGATTCATGTTGTGCGGCAGCCAATCTCCAGAACTCTTTTCTTCTGGAAAAACTGGAACTCTCTGCCCTCCAGCAACCGCTACCCCCAGCCCCTGGCACCCACCATTCGACTTTCTGTCCGTATGAACTTGACCACTCTAGGTGCCTCATACAAGTGGAATTGACAGCATTTGTCTTTCTGTGACTGGTAGATTAGCATCATGTCCTCAAGATTCATCCATGTTGTAGCCTGTGTCAGAACTTCCTCTTTAAGGCTGAATAATATTCTGTTGTGTAAACACCCCGTTTTGCTCATCTATTCATCTGTCAGTGGGCAGTTGGGTTCCTTCCACATTTCAGTTATTGTGAACAATGCTGCTATGAACAGAGGTATACAAAGTATCTTGCAAAACCTGCTTTCAGTTATGTTGGGTATATACCCAGAAGTGGAATTGGACCATATGGTAATCCTACTTTTAATTTTGAGGAACCACCATAATATTTTGCACAATGGCTCTACCATTTTACATTCTCACCAGTAGTGCACAGGGTTCCAATTTCCTACATCCTCATTAACCCTTGTTATTTTTTGTTTTCAAGTAGCCACCCTAATGTGTGTAAGGTGCTGTCTCACTGTAGTCTTGACTTGCATTTTCCTAATGATCAGTGATGCTGAGCATCTTTTGAGGTGTTTATGGGCCATTTATGTATCTTCTTAGCAGAAATGTCTAATCAAGTCCTTTGCCCATTTTTTAGCCAGGTTGTTTGCTTTGTGGTTGAGTTTTAGGAGTTCTCTGTACACTCTAGATATTAATCCCTTATCAGATATGTGATTTCCAAACATCTCCTCTCATTCTGCGATTGCCCTTTTCCTCTGTTGATAGGGTGTGGATGCACAGATTTTAAAAAATTTTCATGAAGTCCAATTTCTCTATTTTCCTTTTGTTGCCTGTGCCTTCGGTGTCATATTCAAGAAATCATTGCCAAAATCTAATGCCATTAAACTTTGGGGCACTTGTGCTTTTTAAAAGACCTTTTAATGACAAGTTCCCCAGTTTGGGGAGTTCAGAGCCCTGAAACCTAACTATAAGTGTTCCCAATGCAGAAAGTACGTAAGAACCAGAGTGCTTAATCAACATTTCTGTTGGCAAGCGAGGTCCCAAGGAGCGTGTGGAAGCACAGCAGAAGTAACATGGAGGAATTTTAGGAATGTTCTCTGCCACCTTTGTTTCCTCCCTCTTTCTCCATATATCCCTCTCATTTTTCCTTCCTTCCTTTCAGATAACATGTCTGGGGAAGGATATGGTGAGGAAAATGCTTTTACCTCACTCCCCTATAACAACACTGACCACTCCATGAGGCTTGGAGAAACAATTTGCCTAATTTGGAGAGAAAAACTCCATTCAAACGCTGCTGGGATGCAAGTTCAAATCTGCGTGACCACAAAACCCACGTTCATGGACCCACTTGCCTCTATTGCTTTTTAAGCTATAGGAATGCTGGATGAGGAATGTTGTCTGTTATTAACTAGCAAAACACGATCCCCCTTTGAGCCTTCATGTCATTATCTATAAGATGAAAATGGACAAGCACAGCACATCTCCAGTGTTACTTTTGAAATTTTCAGTGCTATCTTACATGAAAATAACATGAAGACACAGAAGCAAACCTGCCTTATTCCCCCTTATGCCTTGACTTCTTGGCCTGCAGAGAGGCCTCCAAGACCCTCCTTGGACGATCCAGGGTTCAGCCCAGCACTGAGCTAGACGACCATGGGCTCCCCTTCCGTGAGTGAGTCTTTGCATGACTGTTTTGGGTTTCTTTCCTTAGACTCCCATTTCTTAAACGTTTAACAGGAGAGCCAGTCACAGATCTCCCTTTCACCCGAGGGCTGGCATATCACGAGGTCGCCAATATTTGTTTTATGTACTGCTAAGAGATTAAGGGGCAGTATAATTTCAGAGAAAAGTTAGGTTCTCTGGAAGTCAGGAACCCCAGCATCCTGCCCTTAAACACTCGAATGACCTTGAGCAATGAATGGTCTCCAGACCTTCATTTCTCATCTTCAAATGAGAAGACAAATTGGACAACATCACTGTTTCCTAAAGTGTGGTGTGTACACTGCTGTGGAAAGTAAGCAATAGGTAGAAAAAAGTTAGGTGCTTTTATCTTATGTATATATCTATAAATACTTAAATAGCCTCTCAGCTCTACAGTATCTTAGCTATTATTGCTACAGCAAGGCTGAAGTCGGTGACACACACACAAGCAAGACCCAATGCTAGTACATGCGGTGAAGGTATCGCACCTTCAGGAATTGTCCTTTCCACCCAAACTGTCCAGAAAGATTGACACCGATGAAATGGATCGCTATTGTGGATCCTCATGTACCAAATTCCCATGAGCTTTGCTGAGAAGACCTCAGCAGTGCATCAAAGCATCCCTTTGATGCAATGTGAATAAGGTTTAAAAAAGTTATTAATGTGGTTAGTAACTGACTGCAGTTTGGGAAATCCTACACTTGATTTCTTGGTTTCTTCCACGTCTAGCTGTCTTTGACGTGTGACGTGCTTAGACAAAAGTCAGTGTGCTCTCTTCAGGTCAGTCTTAATCTATAACCTGTGTTATACATGTGCCTCATTAAGGACAAATTTCTAGTTCCAGATGGGGAATTTGGAGCGGGCTCTTTTTTCTCTAAATGAATGGGGCTCTACTCCAAGAACACAGACTTCACATATATGGGTATAAACACATACATACACCAGTCAAGTCACTTTCTATCCCTCTATTCACGGTTTAGGCCCTGAAGGTATTGTTTACAGCCGGACACTTGGCTTGCAGGGAAGAATCTCATCCACCTGAGATCTTAGGCCCAGTGCCTCCAATGCCCTCCTCTCTTTCTGTTAAATTTCTGCAAAGGCAGGAAGTACCAGAGTGATGCAGAGGTTGGCTGGAAGGTTGAGAGGAGGCCCCAGAGATGTGAGGCTTAGGATGACCCTGAAGAACAGATGGGGTTTGGGCAGTCGGCATGGAAGCCAGAGAAAATTCCAACTGGGCAAGGAAGGAGTGGGCACTATAAATGGGGGACAGGGAAAAGACTGGAACACAGGGTTTGGACTGGGAAGTAAAGAGGATGCTATAAGGCAGGTTCGAGGGGTGGGTTAGAGAGAGCATGATGGCCCGCTAAATCTTTTAAGCTCCACTCTGTGCCACTCACGTGCTACAAAAGGATTTATTTCAGTGTGAGGTAAGATGTAAGTGCTACTTTAAGAATTTAACTGAACCAAAATGACCTGGGGACCAGGATGCTAGTCTACTGTTCTAGGTACCGTTCTCCTGGGGAAAAAAGCCAACATACAATGGTGCATTAGTCTGTTTGGGCTGCCATAATAGAATACTAGAGACTGGAGGCTTAAACAACAGAAATTTCCTTTCTCGCAGTTCTGGAATTCTGCAGTCTAAAATCAAGATGCCAGCAGAGTTGCTTCCTTCTGAGGCCTCTCTTCCTGGCTTGCAGACAGCTGCCTTCTCACTGAGTCCTCACGTGGTCTTACCTGTGTGTGTGCATGGACAGAGAGAGGCCGCTGATGTCTCTATCTTCTTATAAGGACACGAGTCCGGTCTGATTAGGGCTTCACCATTATGACTTTATTTAACCTTAATTACCTCCTTAAAGACCCTATTTCCTAATACAGTCACATTAGAGGTGAGGGCTTTAACTCAGGAATTGGCGGGGGCGGGGCGTTTCTGCCCTATGTGAGAGGGCTGGGAATGGCACAGAGCACATCCCGCTGAAGGCTGTGCCTGTGCTGCCCTTCCCACCTTTTCCAGTGGTAAGATATAGGCAGAGAGGGAAGAGCGTTCTAGAACAGGCTTCATGACTTGCTTCAGTTCAAACCTATTCAAACCCAAGGACAAGCATTCACTCTTGTGGACCAGCACAGCTTACCAGATTTTCAGGGGTTGGGGGAGAGATTAAAGCCCAAATAAAGTGTTAATTTCTCGTTGGCCGGGGCCACAAGCCGCCCACACAGTGTGGGCAGGTAGCTCCCTCAGCATCCAAACTCCCTCTGTGGGGAAATGAAACCCCCGGGGTCATTTGGAGGAAAGGTGCAGTTTCAATACACCCATACAAAGGGAGTAGAGTCATAAGATTTATTACTTTCAAAAATAGATAACTAATGAGAACCTACTGTATAGCACAGGGAACTCTACTCAATGCTCTGTGGTGACCTAAATGAGAAAGAAATCTAAAAAGGAGGGGATATACGTACACGTGTAACTGATTCACTCTGCTGTACAGCAGAGACTAACGCAACATTGTAAAGCGGCTGTGCTCCAACAAAAATTAATTTAAAAAATAAAAAAAATGATTTATTACTTATATATCCCAGAAGCAAAGGGACACAGTGAGCCGGGGGAAGGGCAGTCTTCCACCCCAGGTCACAAGCCAGCAGGAGATAGAGCAGGGTAGCAAGCACCTAGTCCTTACAAGGTGATTGGGGCAGAGGCTACTAACTTTTCACAGGCTTAACTCTAAGTGGTTATTTTTTTTTAACATCTTTATTGGAGTATAATTGCTTTACAATGGTGTGTTAGTTTCTGCTTTATAACAAAGTGAATCAGTTATACATATACATATGTTCCCATATCTCTTCTCTCTTGCGTCTCCCTCCCACCCTCCCTATCCCACCCCTCTAGAGGGTCACAAAGCCCCGAGCTGATCTCCCTGTGCTATGCGGCTGCTTCCCACTAGCTATTTTACGTTTGGTAGTGTATATACGTTCATGCCACTCTCTCACTTTGTCACAGCCTACCCTTCCCCCTCCCCATATCTCAAGTCCATTCTCTAGTAGGTTTGTGTCTTTATTCCTGTTCTACACCTACGTTCTTCATGACCTTCTTTTTTTTTTCCCCTTAAATTCCATATATATGTGTTAGCGTACGGTATTTGTTTTTCTCTTTCTGACTTACTTCACTCTGTATGACAGACTCTAGTTCCATCCACCTCACTACAAATAACTCAATTTCGTTTCTTTTTATGGCTGAGTAATATTCCAGTGTATATATGTGCCACATCTTCTTTATCCATTCATCTGTTGATGGACACTTAGGTTGCTTCCATGTCTTGGCTATTGTAAATAGAGCTGCAATGAACATTTTGGTACATGACTCTTTTTTTTTTTTTTTTTGCGGTACACGGGCCTCTCACTGTTGTGGCCTCTCCCGCTGCGGAGCACAGGCTCCGAACGCGCAGGCTTAGTGGCCATGGCTCACAGGCTCAGCCGCGGAATGGCTCACAGGCCCAGCCGCTCCGCGGCATGTGGGATCCTCCCAGACCGGGGCGCGAACCCGCGTCCCCTGCATCGGCAGGCGGACTCTCAACCACTGCGCCACCAGGGAAGCCCATGACTCTTTTTGAATTATGGTTTTCTCAGGGTATATGCCCAGTAGTGGGATTGCTGGGTCGTATGGTAGTTCTATCTGTAGTTTTTTAAGGAACCTCCATACTGTTCTCCATAGTGGCTGTATCAATTTACATTAAAAAAATTTATTTAAAACCCGCTTAGCTCTAAATTTTTTTTTTTTTTTTTTAGCTCTAAATTTTTAAAAAATTTTATTTATTTATGTTTTTTGGCCACACAGTGTGGCATGCAGAACTTCCCTGGCCAGGGGTCGAACCCATGCCTACTGCAGTGGAAGCTCAGAGTCTTAACCACTGGACCACCAGGGAAGCCCACTCAGTGGTTATATTAAAAGGTTCCACCAGGGAAGGCAAAGCAGGAACCTGTGGGGATACCCTAAACCTATCTAAAAGTCCAGACTCTGAACTTTTGGTGTTAGTAGGGTCACCATACTGTAAAATGCCTAGGCAGCCACTCAGAAAAACAAAATCGTTTTCCTCAAAGTTGTTTTCCTCATCACCCCTTTCTAGTTTTGACCCTCTTGCATTATGATCCCAGCTAGGACAGCAGGTGACATGACGCAGCTGCAGGAAGGGCTTGGGGAAAAAAGCTCAGTGAGGGCAGCCTGGAGTGGAGTAAGATAGATCCTGGGTGAAATCCCAGCTTCACCACTAGCTGTGTGACCTTGGGCAAGTGACCTCACCTCTCTGAGCTTCCATTAAAAAAAAATTTCCATTATCAAAAATTTTAAACAGAAAAATAGAAAGAGAATACAATGAACACTTATACATCCGCCCAGATTCAACAAGTCTAAACTCTGCCATATTTGCTTCAACTAAGCCACTTTAAAGTAAATTACAAACGCTAAGGACCATCGTCCCTAAATACTTTAGCATTTGTGTCCAACAAAAGAGAACATTTCCCCGCATAACCACAAAACTATTACGCCTCAATAAAACAGTTCCCTGGGACTTCCCTGGTGGTCCGGTGGTAAAGAATCCACCTTCCAATGCAGGGGACTCGGGTTCGATCCCTGGTCAGGGAACGAAGATCCCACATGCTGCAGGGCAACTAAGTCCACGTGCCACAACTACTGAGCTCCCACGCCTCAACTAGAGAGCCCGTGTGCCGCAAACTACAAAGCCCACACACCCTGGAACCCACGCGCCACAACTAGGGAGAGAAAATCCGCACGCCACAACTAGAGAGAAGCCCGAGCCCGCACGCTGCAACAAAAGATCCCGCATTGCCACAACTAAGACCTGACGCAGCCAAGAAAATAAATAAATATTAAAAAAACAATTCCCTTATATATATATTATTTAATATTCTGGCCACATTGAAATTGCCGCAACTGTTCCCAAATTATATTTTACAGATGGTCCATTCACACCAAGATCCAATCAGAGACCTTGCATTGCATTTGGTCATTATGGATCTTAAATCACTGAGTTTCCATTCTGCTCATCTGTAAAATGGGAAAAGAATAATACATACCTCACAGGGTACACAAATTAGACATAATACATGTTAAGGGGTTAGGCTAGTGCATCCAAAAATGTACACTATTATTATTAGCTTCCTTACTGGACTTGCTCTGCTCAAGGCAGCAGTGCATTGGGATGGAGTGTCTTGAGATGTCAGTAGCATGGGCTAGAGATAATGAGGCAACAGGTCCCAGCATCCTCAGGGATGTAGACCCACAAGCTGCATTTTGCCCAGCCCTGGCCTG
>NW_021699981.1:0-1055 GCF_005190385.1 Monodon monoceros
CATCACCAAGTGGATGGGAACCAGGCAGGAGTGTCCTCACAGCAGTGGGGACATATCAGCGAAAGGAGAGGAACCCAGTACACATGGCATCAAACCAGAGGACACACATCAACAAGGGGCTGGGATTGAGTCAGGCAGGAAGAGCCTCAAAACAGAGGGCCCATAGAATAAAAAAGTTGAGGAATCCGGCAAATGGAACCTCCCAGCAGGCGGCCAGGAGCAGCAAGGCTATGGGATCCTGGCCTGACTGAACTCACACAAGAGGGCCCACATCCTGACACTGTGAGCAACCCAGCCATTGGTACTTCAGAGCAGAAGTTCCACAGGCCCATGAGGATTGGAACCTATCAGGAGTGTCATCACACCAGTGGGCGCATATCAGAAAATGTGGGGAGACCAGCACTTAGGGCCTGACGACAGAGGTCCCTCATCACCAAGGGGAGGAGGCACCGAGCACGCTCCAACTGCAAGCAGAGGGCACATGTGGCCAAGGCGAAATGTGCCAGCCAGACAGTAGTGACCTCACAGGAGAGGGCCCATCTCCCATAAGTGTGAGGAACCCAGCCAGGATCAGACTCTCACCAGAGGGCCCACATCAACAAGGGGATGGGAACCAAGCAGGAGTGTCCTCACACCAGTGGGGTCACATCCCTCAAAGGTGAGGCAACCGGCACATGTGGCCTCAAACCAGAGGACCTACATCAACAAGGGGCTCGCAGTGAGGCAGGCAGGAGGAGCCTCACAACACAGGGACCGAAGTATAAAAATGGTGAGGAATCCTGCAGTTGGAACCTCCCAGCGGACGGCCCAGAGCACAGAGGCTAAGGGTTCTAGGCCTGTGTGAATTAACACCAGGGAGCCAACATCATGAAACTGTGAGCAACCAAGGCACTGGGACAAGAAAACAGAAGGCACACATCCCCATGGGGATGGGAACCTTACAGGAGTGTCCTGGCATCACTGGGCTCAGTCAGAAAACGTGGGGTACCCAGCAGTTAGAGGCTGACACAAGAGCGCCCTCATCACCTAGGAGAGGAGGCTCCCAGCAGGCTCCA
>NW_021699982.1:0-1197 GCF_005190385.1 Monodon monoceros
TTCAGATGTGAACAGATGGGGAAGCTGCATCTGAGCCCATGAGTCACCGTTGTTCTCTCTGTCCACAGGTGCCCTGTCCCAGGTGCAGCTGCAGGAGTCGGGACCCAGTCTGGTGAAGCCCTCACAGACCCCCTCCCTCACCTGCACTTTCTCTGGATTCTCATTAACCAGCTATGCTACAGTACCCTGGGTCCTACAGTCTCCAGGAAAGGGGCTGGAGTGGGTGGGGGGATAGATAGTGATGGAAGCGCATATTATAACCCAACTATTAAGTCCCGGCTCAGCATCACCACGGACACCTCCAAGAGCCAAGTCTACTTATCGCTGAGCAGCCTGACAACTGAGGACACAGCCGTGTATTACTGTGCGAGAGACACAGTGAGGGGACTTCAGTGTGAGCCCAGACACAAACCTCCCTGCACGGAGGCCCGTTACCACCAGGGGTCGAACAGGACTCACCAAGTACAGGGCTGAGGCCTTGGGCAGCTGCAGATAAGGGCTGGGAGGGAATTCTTGTTAGAACCTGTGCTTTCCTCTTCCTGCCCAGGACCTCTACCAGAGACCCTGTTCTGTATCCTAATGTTTCTTTGTTGTGGATTATGCGGTGTGTAGAAAATTTTGTGTGCGTGTACATATTTGCTTAATTTTTATTTTTATTATAGTTGTGTATATATATATATATTCATATGCATAGACACATATAATACTCAAGAATTAAGGTTGTTTGTCATTTCTTTATTTACCTTTCTCTCAAAGGAGCTCAGTACAACCCTGCAGCTCACCATAACTTTCAATTTCAGCCTGAAGTTCGTGAAACTTGTAAATATCCTGACAATGCACATGAGATTTTTAAACAGTATTAATTGTTGTTTTGTTTTTGTAGATGCGGAAGGAAGAGACACACCCTCCTGTTTTGGGGCACCTGCACAAGCATTCTGAATTCTGCAGCAGGCAGCGTTATAGACTCTAACGCCAGAGCGCTCCAATACTGCACATGCAATTATCCTCGTTATTCACAGATTCCATAAGTGCAAATTCACCTACTTCTACGTTTTATGAGCACCCCAAAATAAATACTGTCATTTTGTGGTCATTCACGGACATTGACAATGCAGCTGCTTGTTTGAATCATGCAACACACATGCGCGCGCACACACACACACACACACACACACACACATTCCCATCTGAGGTCAG
>NW_021699983.1:0-1583 GCF_005190385.1 Monodon monoceros
ACACAGATATGCCCTCTTTCTCTATCATTATTAGACACAGATATGCCGGAAAGCAGAAAACATACACCACCACCACAACTCACCACCGCCCCCTCCCCTCCACCTCACCCTCACCCCAGCGGCCACTGGGGAGCCAGTCTGTGGAGCATGAAAGGCAAACAGCCCTGACCCTGCTTCCTCCTTTCTCTGAGTGTGAGGGCACTTGGTATGAGGTGGAAAGTCGCTGAAGATGAAGGATATCCGTGCCCCGGGGTTGGTTTCTGCTGTAACTGGGAGCAAACAGGCCACCTGGGCAGACAGCTGTTTTCACATCAAGGCCCGGGATTGAGTATCATCACGGTCTACTTCATGCCAATACCGGTGTTTGAGGCCTGAATTCCTGATCCCCTGCCTGGCCTTGCCCTTTTTCGGCTCTCAGCTGTCCTGTCTCCCAAGCTGTGTGCCCCTCCTGCCTCTCAGGGTGGTTTGACCCTTATACCATTGGTCAAATCCATAGCACACAACCCCAGCTGGCCCTTTACCCAACAAAGACTCCCTATATATCTCCACCTCGCCTTGGCCCAGACTCCCCTGGCCCGGCCCAACCCTCTGCTCCCAGCTTCACCCAGGCTCACCCCACTCCATCCTCTCCATCCTCTATCCACACACTCAAAGCTGTGCTGCTGGGAGTGTGCTGCCCCTCCCAGACCCACCTCATTTCCTCTCCTCGGAAGGCCCAGGGCTAAAGGCAGCACACAACGTAAATCTGTGACTTGAGGAGAATGGGATAAGGAGAGACTGCTCATTTCACTAAGAATTAACAGGACAAGATAGCTCTAAATTGTAGAAGGAGAGAGAAAGGCTGTAAAATGCTAGAATCTGTGAGCCAGAGAGATTTGGAAATGTCAAGGTTTTTCAGCTACAGTCATCCCTTGGTATCTGCAGGAGATTGGTTCCAGGACCCCCAACCCCCAGGATACCAAAATCCCCAGATGTTCAAGTCCCTTATAGAAAATGGTATAGTATTTGTATATAACCTATGCACATCCTCCCATCGTATACTTTATTTATTTTTTAAAATAAATTTATTTATTTTTGGCTGCATTGGGTCTTTGTTGCTGCATGCAGGCTTTCTCTAGTTGTGGTGAGCGGGGGCTACTCGTCATTGCGGTGTGTGGGCTTCTCATTGCGGTGGCTTCTCTTGTTGAGGAGCACAGGCTCTAGGTGCGTGGGCTTCAGTAGTTGTGGCTCGCGGGCTCTAGAGCACAGGGTCAAGTAGTTGTGGCTCACGGGCTTTGTTGCTCTGTGACGTGGGATCTTCCTGGACTGGGGCTTGAACCCGTGTCCTCTGCATTGGCAGGCAGATTCTTAACCGCTGCGCTACCAGGGAAGTCCCCTTCATATAGTTTAAATCATCTCTAGGTTACCTATAATACCTAATACAATGTGATTTATGTAAATAGTTGTAAATAAAATGTAAATGATATGTAAATAGCTTTCAGCATGCAGAAAATTCAAGTTTTGCTTTTTGGAACTTTCTGGAATTTTTTTTCAAATTTTTTTAATAGGAGATGAATCAGTGGATGTGGAACCTGCAGATACAG
>NW_021699984.1:0-47676 GCF_005190385.1 Monodon monoceros
TGGCCCACAGCGTTTCTGTAGAGAAATCAGCTGATAGCCTAATGGGGATTCCCTTGTCACTAACTCTTTGTTTTTCTCTTGCTGCCTTTAGAATCCTCTCTTAATCTTTAACTTTTGCCATTTTTTTTTTTTGAAGATGTTGGGGGTAGGAGTTAATTAATTTATTTTTGCTGTGTTGGGTCTTCGTTTCTGTGCGAGGGTTTCTCTCTAGTTGTGGTAAGCGGGGGCCACTCTTCATTGCGGTGCATGGGCCTCTCACTATCGCGGCCTCTCTTGTTGCAGAGCACAGGCTCCAGACGCGCAGGCTGAGTTGTGGCTCACGGGCCCAGTTGCTCTGCGGCATGTGGAATCCTCCCAGACCAGGGCTCGAAACCGTGTCCGCTGCATTGGCAGGCGGATTCTCAACCACTGCGCCACCAGGGAAGCCCAACTTTTGCCATTTTTATTATAGTATGTCTTGCTGTAGGTTTGTGTGGGTTTACCTGGTTTGGGACCCCCTGTGCTTCCTCTACCTGGATATGTTTCCTTCTTTAGATTTGGAAAGTTTTCAGCCGTCATTTCTTCAGATACATTTGTGGTACCCTTTTCTCTTTCTTTCCATTCTGGAATCCCTATTATGTGTTGATTGGCACACTTTATATTCTCCCATAGGCCTCTTATATTGCTTTTTTTTTTTCATTTGGCTTTCTGCTTTTCTGATTGGGTCATTTCCTCATTTCCATTGGTCTACCTTCACTTATTCATTCTTCTGCGTTATTAATTCTGCTGTTCATTGCCTTTAGCTCAGCTTTTGTCTCTGCAAATGAGTTTTCTAATTTTTTTTGGTACCCTTTAGAGTTTGTTTCTTTTTTATAGTACTCGGCATTTCTGTTGATAGCCTTTCTTTTTTTAAAAAAAAATGTATTTATTTATGGCTACATTGGGTCTTTGTTCCTGCACGCGGGCTTTCTCTAGTTGCGGCGAGCGAGGGCTACTCTTCGTTGCGGTGTGCAGGCTTCTCATTGCGGTGGCTTCTCTTGTTGTGGCACACGTGCTCTAGGAGTGCAGGCTTCAGTAGTTGTGGTGCATGGGCTTCAGCAGTTGTGGCTTGCGGGCTCTAGAGCGCAGGCTCAGTAGCTGTGGCACACGGGCTTGGGTGCTCCGTGACATGTGGGATCTTCCCGGACCAGGGCTCGAACCTGTGTCCCCTGCATTGGCAGGTGGATTCTTAACCACTGCGCCACCAGGGAAGTCCCCGATAGCCTTTCTTAATTCCTTACTTTCCTTTTTGAACTCTGTGTCTGTTGGAGTGAAGCGGTCTGTGTTGTTGCTTCTTGCAGCAGCATTCTCTTGGTCTTTTAACTGGAGTGGTTCCTCTTCTTATTTCTCTTACTCTGTGCGTTTAGGAGAGACAATTTTCAGCTGTGGTTTTGGAGGGCTGTTGACACGTGGGGGCATCCCTGTGTAGCTCTCGTGGGTTTAACATATCTGGTACCAGGGCTGCTTTTAGCATGGATGCCTGTCAGCTCTTTCCTCAGTGTTTGCTGGCGGTTAATCCCCTTGCTAGGGGTGTGCAGATGTGGCGGCTGGCGACCAGTCCTGGGTTTCTCGACGGTGGCGGCAGCTTAGGCACACCCCGGGAGTATGCGACGGGAGTGGAGGTGGCTCACGACGCCTCCCGGAGCCCATGCAGTTGGCGATCACACACGCAGGGGAAAAGGCTACGATTGCAGGTCCCGCTCCCCCTCTCAGGCACCCCCCAAACAATGGTGCCCGGCCTCCAAGGCAACCCAGGCTTCCTCTGCGTACACCCTCAGTTGCACCGGATTGCAGCCCTACCACCCAGGCTGTCTCCACACAATCAACCCAAGTTTTCTCCCCAGGTCTGACCTCCGAGGCCGGAATTTCAGCACCCATTCCACCACCCCCCCCCCAAGGTGACCACCGTTATATTTTCTGTCTCTCTGATTTTGACTACTCACAGTACCTCCTATAAGTGGAACTGTACAGTATTTGTCTTATTTCATTTAGCATAACGTCCTTAAGGTTCATCCATGCTCTAGCATCTATCAGTATGTATCAGGTATATACGCCACCTTTTCTTTATCCATTCATCTGTCAGTGGATAGCTGGGTTTGTTCCATGTTGTAGCCGTTGTGAATAGTGCCGTGATGAACGTGGGCGTACAAGTATGTCTCTGAGACCCTGGTTTCAATTCCTTTGGGTATGTACCCAGAAGGGGGATTGCCAGATCACATGGTAAGTATACTTGATGAACCTCCATACTGTTCTCCATAGTGACTGTACCATTTTACATTCCCACCGACAGTGCACGGGGGTTCCACATTCTCCACACCCTCACCAAGTGCTTGTTGTTTTCTGTTGTTGTTGTTAGTAGCCATCCTAATGAGTGTCGGGGGGTATCTCATTGTGGTTCTCATCTGCATTTCCCTAGTGATTAGTGATGTTGAGCGTTTGTTCATGAGCTTATTGACCATTTGTATATCTTCTTTGGGGAAAGGACTATTCAAGCCCTTTGCCCATTTTTGAAATTTTTTTTTTTTTTTTTTGCAGTTGAGTTTTACGGGTTCTCTATTTATATCCTGGATACTAATCCCTTTTTGTTCTCTGGGGCCCACCACTGCACAGCCACGTGACGAGAGCATCTGTGCCATTGTCTCTCATGGCAGGAAGTCCCACGCGGAGCCAGGAAAGGGACGTCATGATGTCACAATATCATTGTGGTATAGACACGCCAGAGCATGGGGTACACCTCCAGACACGCTTGCTGCAGCAGGACCAGCACCTACAATGGGCGGGACCTCTCTGAGTGCAGGGTCTCTGCGGGGTGGCCTGAAGTTGCTGACGCCAGGATGTGCCAGATGAACAGGTGTGACCTAATTCATGCTGTTTAGAAAGACGCTGGGCAGTGAAGGCTCTGGCCCCGCCCCAGGGTCACTCGAGGTGGGACCGGCCGTGGCGGTGGGGGGCAGGGATTCGCACAAAGGGGAATGCAGAGTCGGGGCGTCTCCGAGGCAGAAACCGAGAGCTTGGGTCGGGCCAGGCATTCCAGAAAGAGGAAACCACCTCCAGCTGGTCTGGGGCACCGTCAAGGCTGCTCTGTGAGGCATGCTGCTGGCACAGGGCTGGGTTCTCACTCCCAAGTGGGGTCACGTCTGCAGCTCCCGCCTGTGCCAGGTACAGGAAGCACGGGGGAGGGAGCGAGGTGCCCGAGGACTCCAGCAAGGGCTAGGGCCACCCCTGACGCCCTGCCTGGCCCTGCAGCCTCCACCCCTTGCCCTCCAGCTCGAGCCAGCCGTTGGACGGGAATTGTGGATGGAGCAGGCAGGACGGATGCCTCTGCTCAGAACGGGCCCCCAGCCTGGCCCTGTGCGCACCCCCCTCAGAGAGGAGCACAGACCCCAGGTCACGCTGGGCTCAGATCTCTGACTCCTGCCCCGCGAGCTGGTTTTCAGGCGGAACACACATCCCGGGTGGGGACTCCCACGTGGCAGCCCCACGGGGAGTCGGGAGACAGTGGTCCCTCCATAGCCGTGCCACCCAGGGGACCTGCTGCCCCAGCACACGACCCGCCCGTCTCCTGCCCGCTCTGATGGGCCCTGGGAAAGAGCCTCTGGGTAACCCGTGCCGTCCTGGCCAGCAGCCCCAGTCGTCCGTTGAGTGGAGGGCAGGAAAGCCGGGGGTGAGTATGTTTGTTTCAAAATTATAAGCTACTCATTTGGTAGGAAAAAAAGTGGAAGACAGTGGGATTTCCAGGGCGGGAACCCTCCCCTCACAGCCACGTCCACCCTCCTGAGGGGGCTGTCGTGTACAAAGAGCATTTAATTAATTTATTTATTTCTTTACACATAACTGAAGTGATGTTACAGTACATAAGTTATTTACAACTGTGCAGTAATGTGTTGCAAAATAAATTATCTAGAAGGCAGCAAAAGTACATTGTGAACGTGTATAAAACTGTACAGCGTTTACGGGTACACTTTTTATATGATTATTGGCTCTGTAGTGTTTCAAGTTATGTTCTCAGAAAGAGAAACAAAATGCCCAAGATTAAAGGAAAAAATATACAAACCACGTGGATTTGACTCCATTAAAAACACAACCCGGAGTCCTGCCTGCGTGTCCCTGTGAGGCGGGCGGGCGGGTGGCGCAGCCAGGCCCTCACCCGGCCCGGCGTCCCAGCCCAGATCTCGGGCTGGCACCGTCGGCAGCTTCGTGGCGACAGGACGGCTGCCGGCCCGAAGCTCTCCCCACCCTCTGACCCGGAGGCCGCTGTTGGTGAGGGGTGGACGCCTTAACTTTTATTCTCTTTAGTCGATCAGAAATGAAACAAGGAATTTAAAAAAACGCTCTCCATCCTGCAGCTCCTGAGATGCCTGTGCAGCCGCCGGAAAAGAGCCTGAGGCTGCCGTGTCGGTGTCCGTGCCCGCGTCCCCGGCTCCTGCGTCCTCCCGCGGCGGCGGGTGTGAGAGAGCCGCACGCCGGGGGCCCAGCGCGGGCTTCTCCCTGGATGTCCCCACCGGGGACGTGGTCTCCTTCCACCGCCCGGACTCGGCGGCGGACTGGGGGGCTCGCCTGTGACCCGGGCAGCTGTCCCACCGCATCAGGCCGGAAGGAGCACGAAGTCGTCGTTGACGTCGACCATGGGCACGTAGAAGGACGGCACCTCGTTCACACACAGGGACTTGTGCCCGGCGGGGTCCAGCTCCTGCACCTTCAGCTGCCACTCCATCCTCTGCACAGCGTTGAGGGCCGCGGCCTCGTGCTGCTGCCGCATCAGGAGACACGTCTACGCGGGAAACGCAGCAGGTGAGGGGAGGGGAGGCAAGACCCCGGCCGCCCCCCGCACCCATTCCCCCTGCCGCAGCGCCTCCCGGGAGGTCGGGGCGGGGGACCCGTTCGCGCTCTGGCCTCAGGACGACCTCTTGCGTCTGGGTCTCGTCCTGCGCGGTGAGTGGCCTTGCTGACCACACGGGGGTCTGTCCATCGTCCCTGCTCTGTGCCCCCACCCTGGGGGTTTCAGCACAGCCTCTAGTCAGAACTCATAATAGCTTTCTTTGCTCTTCTGTTTTCATTTTCCATTTATCTTATTTATGGTTGGTGACATTGGCTTCATTTGCACTCACAGTGGAAATTATGCCTTTTAGAAATGCACTTGGTTAGTTTTTAAAAATTAATGTTCACGTGTTTACTCTTAGGCGTACTAAGTAAGGTAAACGGTTATACTACTAAAGGCGTACTCTGTACTTCATGTTGAGAAGGGAGAATGTTGAAACTGAAATAATGACGGTACCTGGGTTACCAACAGCACGTGGGGGGGGCGGGGGCGGCGTTTGGGGTACAAGGCGGGTGACACAGCACAGCAGGCGAAAGACCAGCCTTCATATGGACAGAGTTAACGGAGTGACAGTGTGCAGGAAGATCATCTTATTTTCTTCGACGTGCACACGAGCATGCAGGGCCAGGTATCACAATTTCTGATTTGCTTAAAATAGTTCAGTTAAAAAAAGTGTTCTGGAAACAAGCCCCACATGCCCCAGCGGCCAGCCGTGTCCTCCTCGGCATGCCTGGGCCGCTTGTCATCCTCAGGGAGGCTTGAACAAAAGGCGTGACAGCTCAGACACCCTCAGGAGTCCAGCTGCTTTCACCTAATTTAAAGCGTTCTTGACTAGAATTGTACGTACCCCTGAGTTTTCAGTTACTAAAATGAAATTGTTTGTTGGGCTAAACCCCTGAAACATGACCAGCATGTCCGGAGAGTTGTCCCAGGGCTGCAGGAACTGAGGGTGGGCAGCCTGTCTCCTGAATAGGACCTCGTCCACCCTGTGCTCTGAGACCAGTGGCCACGCGGGTGGCCGTTTCGTGCCCCTGCACTCTCCGTACTTCACCAATTCCTTTTTCTATCCATCTATTTTTCTTATTGGTTTGTAAGTTCTTGGCACGTTAAGGAAATGAGACTTAACGTTGTCTTTGTAATGCACCAAATCTAACTTTGCTTTGGTCAGAAATTTTTTCTCTCTTGTAAGTTTCCCGTGCAGCTCCCTTCAGGCTGGCTGGTGGTGGGAGGAGTGACCGTGGGACCCCCGAACGGTCACCTTTGCAGCTTGTTAGAAACACGGCCTGGACCCGGCCTCAGCTGGGCCTGAACGCCCTGTAGGCTGGTTCCTCTCTGCTCTGGCCTCTGGCCTCCTGGCTGCCCCTCTGGGTGCGCTGCCGCAGTGCCGGAGGCAGGGTCACTGAGGCAAGGGGTGAGGCTGGCAGCCCAGCGCAGGAGCCTGGGTCACGCCTCCATCAGCTCCACGCAGCGGGCCCTGCCTCCTGGGGCTTCCCGGTGGTGCCGGCTTCTAGGTGTTAATTCTGTAACGGGCATGTCACTGCCGGTCAGTGTTCACGGGGGACCCCGGGTGCAACCCTCGCACCTGCAGACAAGGACTTGCTTCTTACTTGCTAATCTCTCTCTATCTCCCCCCCATCCTCTGCCCGCTGCACTGGTCAGCACAGCCAGGGGCAGGGGTGATGGGTGGATGCTGTGACCTTTGAGGAGGGCTCAAGGTGGGGTCCCACAGAGGTCTGACCGCCAGCTGGTGACAGGAGCTGCTCCCCGCACACCTGGACAGGAGGGAAGACACTCTAAGAGGCAACATGGGGGCGGGGAGGCCTCGGCTCCCTCACTGCCAGCTGGGCTCAGAGCGAGTCTGAAGCTGCCTCCTCCGAACACGGCCCTGCCGCCCCCGCCCAGAAGAGCCCTGGCCCCGCCGCCGCCGCCGGGGCCGGGGCTCACCTTCATGCGGTCATACTTGTCGTCCACGTCCTGCAGCCAGGAGATGAACTGGCGGGCGTTGAACCGGTCCCGCACTGACTTGTTCTCATCACCCTGGCGGGAGAGTGAAGCACGTGTGGGCGTCCGGGAGGGGTGGGCCTGGCACGCCAAGCCCCGGGTCACCCGGTCAAGGGCTCCCTCCCCCACCAGCTCTCCACGCCGTCCGTGGGGGGAGCTGCCCTGTGGTGACCCAGGACCCCGGCGGCGCGTTCAGGCTCCCCTCCGTCTCCGTCTCCTGGGGAGGCCCCAGGGCGAGCTGGCGAGGGTAAAAAGCGGCAGTGACTTTTCCTTTGACAGGACGTCTGCGAGGCCTGGGGTGGCTGCAGGCCGCCCACAGTGGACTGTGGTTTACAGGCAGGGCAGCCTCGGGGAGCAGTAGGTCCCCACAGGCTCTTGCCGGCTGGGTTTGCAGGGCCTCCCGGGTCTCGGGGCGGGAAAGTCTCTCTCTCGCCCAGCCACACGCAACCACCTGCCTGGGGAAAGCCCAGGCCCCACTACAAAGGGGCTTGAGGGGAGGAGGCTGCAGCCTGAGAGTCCTGTCTGTCGTCTCCTTGACATTCAGAGGAAACCCAGCAATCCCTTAAAGGGGAGCAGATTCTTTTTTCTTTCAGATGCAAATATCAAAAAAAGCAAAGCTTCCACCCAATCCCTAAAATACTTTGTGGACAAATGTTTTTGCTTTAGGGCAAATTCGTTGCTATGCGTAGTACGTTCAAGTAGAAACTTAAAGAGGTATCCTTAAAGGCTACGTGTGAGGACTCTTTAATGCACTAAAAAGAAATCAGGTTTAACTGAACCACCGTACGTCACCATGCGGCCAACCTGGGAATGCTGCTCAGACACCCAGGGGTCTATGTGATCCACCTGTGGGCCTGGGGTCACTAGGGGCCTCCGTCAGAAGGGAACTCAGCACCGAGGCCTGGCCCAGAATGACACGCTCTGGGCTGAGAGTCACAGTGGCTGCGGGGGAGGAGAGAACATCAGGGAGGACGGGAATCAACTTGCTTTCTGCACATTTTAGATCTCCAGCGTGTCAGCCGATGGGTGGGGCCCTCAGGAGCACAGGTACCACAGGGACAGCACAGCAGTCGGCTGGGGAAGGGTGTGACCTCATGGGACAAACACAGCCCTGGGGGCGGAGGGAGGCGGCCTGGACTCTGGTGGACAGACAAGGCACACCGTGTGTCCAACTGCTGGGCGCGCCCTGGGCCCGCGTGCCCGTCGGGGGCAGCAGCCCTGTGGTCCCCAGCGTGACAAGCCTCTCTGGGGCCTTCGGTGAGGAAGCCCTGGTGCAGCAGCTCCGCCCGCTGCGCGGGCAGACCGCACGTGAGTCTCCGGGGGCCCGTGACCCCAGCGCCGCTCCAGCCCCCCGCAGGCCCTCTCACCCGGACGCCCACCTGGCTCTCGAGCGGCATGTTGTACACCTCCGAGTCCAGCAGCATGGTGCAGGCGCTGAATGGCACCGCCTGGTTCGCGATGGTCCTCGCCGCCCGGCAGTGAACCCGCAGGATCTCCTGTTCGCAGGAGACGATCAGCTTCTCCTGGAAGAGAGGGGCTGGTGAGCTGAGAGCCACCCGGGCCGGGCGCACTGGGCCCGCGGCTGCCCGCTTACCCGCTCGATGCTGTGCTGCAGGCGCAGCTTCCCACGCACGGCCTCCTGCTGCTTGAACAGCTCCTTCAGGGGCTCCGCCAGGGAGGGAGGGGGCGCGATCTGCAGTCACAGGGGGAGACGGGGGTCAGCGGGGGCCGTGAATCACCCCAGCCGCCCCACTTGCAGGAGTCACCCCGGAGACCACGGTCCCATGAAGACGTGGACGCGCTGGGGGATGCCTGTCCCCAAGAGTAGGTGAGCGAGCGCCCGTCCCCCCTCCCCCCCCCCCCCCCCGTGTGGCTGGGAGGAGGGTGGCCGGGGAGGGAGCGGCAGAGATGGGGGAGGCGAGGGAAGCTAAGAACAGAGGGCATCTGCACCTCGGCCCTTGCGCAGCCAAGAGGGGATGGAGGAGGGGCAGGGTGTCCTCTGTTTACCGTGGGCTTCACGCACCCTGAGACCCACTGGGACACAGCTGCCCAGAAGCCACACGAACAGGACAACTGGGCCCGCCCCTCTTCCCAGGGCGTCAGTGAGGGAGAGGGCTCGCCGGGGCACTACCCCCAGATGCCGGAGGCCACCCCTGAACCCAGGAGGGCGCTTCTCCCAGGAGAAGAAGCCGGTGCTTCCAAAACACACAGGAAGCGTGTCACAACAGCACCAGATACGGGCTGGAGCCTCTCGTGGGGCCAGGAAGCACGGGACTGCCGAGGAGCCCCTCCCGGGTGGCCGAGGCCAAGTAGGGTGCGGTGGCTCATGTGGCCACAACCTCGGGCTGGAGGGGAGGAATAATGCCCACGGTACAGTGGCCGCCACAGACAAGACCCTCTGAGGGGCTGGACTCGAGGCCCAAGCTCAAGGTACATGCTCTCTTCCAACTTTTCGGTCCAAAATTCTCAAAACCTGAGATGAAGCCACCCAGCCGGGTCTCTTTGGCTGCACGTCCTGCCCATCATGCCCCGGGGGCCCAGGGCGCCGGCCTCCCCTTGCCTCTTGGGCGCCTGCGGTGGTCTCTGTATAGGGGTCTTGTTTGGGGCTGTTGTGGGTGTGAGGTCACCTCCATTTCACCCTCCCCGGCTCCAGAGGGTGTGGGAATGAGGCCTCGGCCTGCCCTCACCCCCAACAGCCTGGGCCTGGCTGCGGGGCGACAGGCTGTGAACCAGAGCCCGCCGCTAGAACGGAGCCCGCCGCTAGAAAGGGCTGAGCTCCAGGAGACGCACAGGCTGCTGCGGGGTGAACTCGGGTGGCGGGGGTCCAGGGGGAGGCAGGAGCACGGCTTTCTCTCTAGTTTCCAAATGTTCTAGGGGGCCACGGTGCTGTTTGTCTAAATTTTAGTTACTGAAACCAAACAGCAGCAAAGTCTCACTGACCAGGGATCCCAGGCCAGGTTCCCCTGCATCCAGTGCCTCGAGCTCCCCCTCTCGGCTCCACTTCCTGCCTGGGAACAGGCGGCGCAGGCCGAGGTCTGAGCGCAGGACGCATCCCATGCAGCACCGACGACCGTTACGGGGGCTTCTCCCAGGCCCGAGAGACAGAACAAGCCGAAAGCTGGGCTTTTTTTCCTCACGGCGGTGGGGGGGGGGGTGGGGTGGGGTGGGGTGGGGTGGGGTGGGGTGGGCTGGTCAAAAACTGAGGCAAGTCCGCCACACAGCTGTGGATGGGCAGCACCTGGGCAGCACCGTGAAGCCTGGGGGCCGGGGCAGCTCTGGCTACCACTGAGCACAGGTGGCTGAGATCAGCTTTACTGGCCGCAACGCCTGTGCCTGCTGCCTGGGGGGGCGGGCGGGGCAGCAGCACGTGGAGGATGCGCGCTCCCCGCGTGGCTTTCTTCGTGTGGCAGGACCTGCCAACGGCCCGCGTCTGGGCGTGAAGAGGCAGTGGGGTGTGCGCGGCGGGGCTCGGACAGGTCACGTCTGCACAGACGTGGGGCGAACCACCCAGGGGAGGGGGCACGCGAACAGACGGCCGAGAGGCGGGGCGTGGGCCTGACTGGGCAGGTGGGGAAGCCCGGAAACCCGAGGAAGGACCTGCTCTGAGGAGGCAGGAGAGGTGCCCTCAGGCCTCTAGAGGAAAAGGTCTGGGCTCGGGCCTTGGGTTGGCACCGTGGGGCCGCTGGGGGCCAGGGTTGGAGTCTGGGGAGCCCTCGGGCTGCGGGGGCACTGAACCAGAGAGGGGGCCAGGCGTGCCCCACGTGGGTGGAGCCTGGGTCAGCCAAGGTCCAAGCACGCGGACTGGGTGGGAGCCGCCATGGGGCAGACGGAGAATGACAGGGAGGACAGCGCAGCGGGTCCTGGGCCTGGGGGGCGCCCCCCGCCCGGGCAGGCACTCACCACGGGGATGTGCAGCTTGCTGAGTGGCTTGCCGTCCAAGAGGTAGGAGCCGGTGTAGGTGACGTACTCGGCGTAGCACTGGGGCGCCTGCGGGCTGATGTAGCAGAGGATCTTGCGCTTCTCCTCAATCTTCTTCCTGATCTGCAGGTACTCGAAGTACGGGTTGGACCTGTCGCTGTGGTAAGGCTCGATGTCGTCCAGCTTGATGGCGTCCACGATGGCAGCCAGCGTCTGCTGGATCACCTCCCGCGTCTGACGCGTGGACGTGTGCATCTGCTGGGCCAGCTGCTGGCTGGAGCGCTGGAAGCGGCGTTTGCGCGGGTGCTGGGCCTGGGGGTCGTCATCCTCAGAGCCGCGGCCCTTGGCCCTGGGGGTGGGCGCGGCCGCAGCCTCCTTCTCGGTGGGCGGCGAGCTCTGCTTCTGCTGGTTGGCCAGCATCTGGGCCCGGGTCCTGGTCATGCGCTGGGGGATCTCCTCCACCTTGGGCGCCTTTGGGGCTTCGGCTGTCGGTTTGGGTTCCGGTTCGGGGGCTTCAGGCTGGACGCCGTCCGGAGGCCCCTCGAGCCCGGCACTGTCCTGGGGGCCGGCCCCATCCGCTGCGCGGGCCTGGGCCGAGCCGTCCCCGGGGGCGTCGGGAGCACTGTGGGGCGTGGCCGAGGGGTCTGGGCCCTCGGCCTGCTCGTCCCCACTCCCCGGTGGATGCTGCTCTGAGGGGGCTGGCGTGGGCCCAGAGCCAGGGTCGGAGTCCTCGGGGGCCCTCCCCTCCGGCCCGGCCCCGGCCTCCACTGTGGCCTCGGGCAGCGCGACTGGTTTCGGCTCCTCTGGGGGCTCAGGCGCAGGCTCGGTTGTGAGCCGGGCGGCCACCTGGTCAGGAGGCAGCACCCGCTGTTCCTCAGCAGCTGCCACAGAGACATCCCCGCCGCTCGGGAGCGCAGGGGCGTTGTCCAGAGGAACGAGAGGACTCTCTTCCACAGGCTCTGCTTCGACATCGGAAACATCCTTCGTCTGGAGAGGAAGCTCCGGCAGCGAGAAAGGCCCCAGGTCGAGGTCATCCTCGGTGGCGGGGAAGGCACCGGGCCAGGGCACCGGCTCCACCTGGCCGAGGGCAGACAGGTTGTGACCACTTTCCAGGAAGTTGTTCTCCAGGGGACCCAGGGCCTCCACCTGAGCCACGGCCGTCACACACGCAGGCTCGGGGGGCGCGTCGGGGGGCGCTTCCGGAAGGGACTTGCAGTTACTGAAGAAGGACTCCAGCCTGGAGGGAGGGGCAAACGCGGCTGGCTCTTCTAAAGCAGAGACCGCGGCCGGGACTGCTTCCCCGGCCTCGTCCTTGACTTCCAGTCCCGGCTCGGGGACCGACAGAGGGTATGAGACAGGCGACACCGGGTAAGGGGGCTCCGGGTGGAGAGACTCGGCAGAGCAGAAGTGTTTCGGGGACTCCGGGAATCTCTGTGGGGACTTCAGCAGCAGGTCGGACCCCACGGGCCAGCTGGCGGGGTTTTCGGGGGTGCCCCCGATGAGGCCAGAGGGGAGGCCCTGCTCCACGGTGGCGGGGTGCGCCCACTCGACCGGCTCCTCTGTGATGACGGTGCTGAAAGGGCCCTCGTCCAGGGGCTCCAGGAAGCTGGGCTCCGGGGGGATGATGGCCGCGGTGGCCTGCTGGTCCTCCGTGGCATCCAGGGGAATGCCAAGGTCAGGGGGAAGGGCCCCCTCCATGGACGGGGCCAAGAGCTCGTCTCTGTGTGAAGGGGGGGACTTCGTCGGTAAGCCGGAGAAGGCACCCTCTGGGGATGGGGTGATGTTGGCTGCGGCCGCAGGCGGACAGTGCAAGGCGTCCGCTTTGGGGGAGGGGATGCCATAGTCCGGGGAGTAATACCCCGGAGACAAGCAGGCGAACTTCTCGGTGGGTGCTGGGGGCCCCAGGGCCTTGTCCTCCGGGTGCTGCCCCGGCGAGCTGTAGCTGGGCGCCGCAGGGACGCTCTGCTGTCTGAACAGCTTGTCCCCGAGTCCGAACTCTTCCTCAGGGGTCCTCCTGATGTCCACAGACACCGAGCGGTAAAGGTTCGCGCACAGCGGCCTCGTAGGTGTCTGGCCCGGTGTTTCTGAAGTCCCGCTGGCGGCCACGGAGAACCTGTCAAAGAAGGAGGGCGAGCAGGCGCTGGCTGACGTGCTGGACACGGGCTGGGGGTCTGTGCAGTCGAACATGAGGTCGGGGTAGTCGTCGGCGCTGCAGGACGGGGTCCGGGGCGTGTGCATGGCCTCCTCGTAGCTGGGGCAGGACACCACCGAGGCGGGGGTGGGGACCCCGGTGGGCCGGCCATGGTCCGGCCTGGGGGAAGCGGGCAAGACCTCTTTCATGTGGGGGCCTGCCAGCCAGTCTCGGGGGTCCACGGCGGGTCCCGGGTGGGGCTTGTTCTCGGCAGCAGGGGTGGCAGGGGCTGACTCCTTGAGCTTCCTGTCCTTCGGGGCAGGGTCCAGCCCCAGCGGCTTCTTCGGCGGGCCGTCCAGGCCCTTCTTCCGCCCGTCCTCGGCGGGCCTGGCCTTGTCCTTGAGCTTGGGGTCACCAGACCGGTGGCGCAGCTTCTCCATCTGCTTCATCCTCTCCTTGTGCCGCTTGTGGCGCTCCTCGATCTCCAGGTCCTTCTGGGAGAGCATCCGCTCGAAGCTCGTCATCATCAGGTCCCCGTCGCCCAGGAGCTTCTCCCGCGGCCGGACGTCTTTCTTACCGGGGTCTCTGACCGGAAGGAGCTTGTCGTTCCCGTTGCTCAGCTTTACGGGGTCGCCCTTGTCCTTCTCCAGATTCTCCTTGACCTTCTCCTTCAGCTTGGCCTCGCCAAGCTTCCCGCCCTCGTCCTTGGGCTTGTCTCGGAAGGAGCCGGGAGGGTTGTCCTTGTCCCTGGCCGCGGGCTTGAGCTCCTCCCGGTGGTGCCGCGGGGGCCCGTCCCCGTGCCGGTCCCGGTGCCGCTCCTTCTCGTCCCGCCACCGCTCCCGGTGCTTCTCCCGCCGCCTCTTCTCCTTCAGGAGGCTCACGGTGCTAGAGCCGTAAGGCCTCAGTTCCTTCTCTACCTTCTTGGGAGGTTCTCTTTCAGGATCATTTTTCTCCTTCTTTTCGGTAGAAAACAACTCGATGGTTTTCTCTAACTCGTCCTCTGCGTCGGCCTTGATGCTGCCGTAGGAGAGGCCGTAAGTGTCGGCCTCCAGGACCTCCTTCTCGTACTGGCTGCTGTCCTTCCGGCCGCCCGTGTCCTTGCAGTCGTCGCTCTTCTCCTTCTTCTCGGGTTTGTCTTTCCTGACCCGCTCTCGGTCATGGCTCTTCTTGGAGGAGGACGAGGCGTGCCGGTGCCGCTCCCTCTCCCGCGCCCGCTCCTCCGGGGGCTCCGGGAAGGGCGCCTCCAGGAGGGCGCCGAGGCCCGGGTCGTGGCCGCGGTCGGGGAAGCCGTCCGACGACGCGTCGCTGGCCTTGTCGTTGGAGTCCTCGCGCAAGTCCTGCAGCGCCGCCTCCTCCAGCCGCTCCAGCAGGCTCTTCTCCGCGTCGGTGCCCTTGCTCGCCTTCCTCTCGCGGCCCTGCTCCCGGTCCGCCCTCTCCCGGTGCCTGCTCTTGGCCTTGTCCTCCACAGGGGGCCTCTTCTCCCCCTTCTCGGGGAGCCTCTGCTTGTTCCTCTTGTCCTGCGTGGAGTCCACCAACGCTCGGTCCTTCCTGTCCTTGTATTTTTCCGTGGACTCTCTATCCTTCTTCTCTTTGTGCTTTTCCAAGGTTTTTTCTTTCTTGTCCTTCCCCCCGTCTGTGGCGCCCTTCTCCTTCTTCTTCTCTCTGATTTCTTTGTCTTTCTGCTTCTCCGCATGCTGCCTGTCGGCCGAGTGCTTCCGGTGCCTGTCGGGGGGGTGCGGCTCCCGCCCGTCCTCCCTCTCGGGGGGGCCATCCCCCCGCCCCTCGCCGGCCTCCCCGACTTTGAATCCGCTCACCGCGTAGTCATCTTTTTCATCTTCGCTTTCATCAGTGAATATGTCTGCAATGTACCAGCTTTTCTCTTTACCCTTCTTTTCATCTTTCTTTTCAGAGAAGTCCTCGGAGAGAATTCCGGGGAAAGTCTTCTCCCGTTTGTCTTTACCTTGGTCGAGAGATGCTTTTCTCTCTTTGTCTTTGCTGTGCACGTCTTTATGCTTTTCCTTGGCGTCCTTTTTCTCTTTGAAACACTTATCAAGTTCTTTGTCCTTCTGACACTTCTCAAGCATCAGTCTTTCGTTTCTGTCCTTGTCACTGGACTTCTCTTTGTGCTTCTCCAGCTTTAGCCTCTCCTTCCTCTCCTTCTCTCTCGCCGGGTGGTGCCTCTCCCAGGGCTCCAGGCTCTTCCCGAAGTCGCAGTCGGGCCTGTCCTTGAAGACTCCCTCGCAGCCGCACTCCTTCAGGTCCTCCCTGTGCGCCTCCTCGGGCTTTGCGCGGCCATCTCTCCGCTCCTTGGCGGCCTCGGGGGGCTCCTTCCTGTCCCGGCCGCCTTCCGCACACTCCCGCCTCCTCCTGTCCTTCTCGCAGAGGTAGCCGGGCACGGCCCTGTACCTGTCGGCAGCGTGCTCTCTCCTCCGCTCCGAGCCCCGTTCCAGGCAGTCCCTGTCCTTCTTCCGAGAGAAGATGTCCCTGTCCGTGCGCTTCTCCCGGGCCTTGTTCTCCCGCCTCTTCTCCCTACTGTCCTCTTTCACCGTCTCCAGGATCAGCCTGGCCACAGACTCGCTCTTCATGTCCCTGTAGTCTGTCACTGCAGAGTCCCAGCTGTCTTCCCCTTTGAAATCGAAGGATGAATCCGACAAGTCAGAGAACCACCGATCCTGGTCATCAGAAAGACTAAACTTGGTGTCTTCATTCTCCAGAAACTGACTTTTGTTACAATATTCATCAAAAGCAGACTCCTCCCTATACACTTTTTTGAGTTTTTCTTTATCCTCTTTGAAGGTCTTCTCCCTCTCTTTTGAAATTTTATCCTCTTTAAAGTCATTCTTTTTCTCTAACTTGGAGGGCCTGTCTTTGGACTTCTTCTTTCTTTCCTCCTTGTAGAGCCTCAGCTTTTCCTCTTTTGGAGATTTTTCCTTCAGCAGCTTCTCCTTGTCGGCTTTGCTGCACCGGTCCTTCTCCTCCCGGAAGGCCCTGCCCCCGTCCTTGTTCAGCTCCCTGATTCTCTTGAGCGACTTCTCCTCTCTGGAGACCTTGATCATCTCGTCCTTGAAGAGCCACTCCTTCTCCTCCGACTTCATTTTGCTGAGCTTCTCCTCCTTCTTACAGGGGTCTCTCTCGTGTTTTAGGCCTTTCAGCTTGCCCTCAGCCGGCACGTCGTCCAGGAGGATCGCCTTGTCTGCCCTCTGCTTGGAGTCCTCGTACTCGTAGGTGAAGCTCTTCAGCTTCAGCTCCTGGCTGACGGAGCACAGCCCCTTCTCCTTGCTTTTGTGTTTATGTTTCGTCTTGTGTTTCTTGACGACTTTGCCCTCCTTGTCCAGCTTGGGGATGGCGCCGTCCCCGCCAGGATGGAAGGAGTTCTTCCTATCGGGCAGTGCGCCCTGCAGGCCGGCCCTCTTCCTGTGCTCCTGCCTCTTCCTGACCGGCTTCAGTGACTCCACGCTGGAGCCCTCGGAGGAGCCATCAGACTCGCTGCTCAGTCTCGTCCTCGTGGAGTCTGATAAGGAGCTGACCTCGGACCAGGCTGGAGAGGAGATGGTTTTCCAGTTGTCTGTCCGCCAGTGCTTGGCGTGTGGGTCCGCGTGGCTGGGGTTATGCTTCTGGGGGGCGGAGCTGCCGTGGGACGAGGTGGAGGAGGCGGACAGGGAGCTGAACAGGGCAGGGTCCTTCAGCACCAGCGGGGACTCCTTGAGGCAGCCGGGGCTCCCCGCCGAGCCCCCACCGTCCTCGCCGCTCTCCGAAGACTCGCTCTCGGACTCGGAGGAGCAGAACTTGTCGCTCCTCTTCCCAAACCGCACTTCCTTGCCCTTGGTTTCCTTCTTCCGCTTCTTCTTCACTTTCGTTCTCTCCTGCTGCTGCTTGCAGCTGGAAGGCTCCCGTGTCTTGTTGCCAGGCAGTGTCGTGTGAGCCGAGAGTCTCAGCTTCTCCCCGGTCCCCACGGCGACACCGACGTCCTCCTCGTCTGACGTGTCCGACAAGATGCGGTGAGACGCCTTCTTTGGTGCAATCGTGCTGTTTTTAGTGTAACTTTTCACTTCCATTTTGGGTATAGAAATAAAACTATTTGACTTAGTTTCCTTCCTGTAATCCTTTTTCAGCAAATGTTTGTCGTCCACGGGAGGGATTCTGTCCTGCTCGTCGTCCTCGTCGAACTCATACTCATCCTTGACGGGGGTCACAGTTTTCTGGGGCTCCGGATTCTTAGTCTTGTGCTTCAGACCTTTCTCAAACTCGGAGTCCGTGTTATTGCCGTCGACTGAGCTGGAAGGTGCGAACGATGGGGCGTCGTCCTCCTCCTCGGAGCTCTCTGCGGGGACAGGGGGGAGGAGGTCAGAGGTGCTTCAGGCAGGGGCTGCGGGCACCTGGGGAGGGGAGGGGAAGGCGCCCGCCCAACAAGCGCGTCACCTGGCTTAGTTCAGGTTGAGGCTGGCCCTGGGCAGAGGGGCTACAGAGAGGTCTGCACAGACACGGGGCTGGAGGCCCTGCACGGAAGCCCCCCATCCCGGCTCAGGGGGGGGACTCCTCACGGGCCAGAAGCTCCCGTCAGCAGCAGGCATCCAAGGAGGCTGCCGGGAGAGCCCTGCTGACCGCGGTGACGCCACCTGCCCAGCCCGCACCCCCGCAGCACTGACCGGCCGAGCTCTCCTCGCTGGACGTGTAGGTGCCCTTGCCCAGCAGCAGGTTCACCATGGTCGGGGAGCTGGCCACCTTGAGCGGCGTCTCGCCCTTCCTGTTGCTCTGCTGAGGGTTCCCTCCATACCGGAGCAGCAGCTTCACCACCTGCGGAGCAGTGAGAGGCCCGTCAGGGACCCTGAGAAACATTGAGCGGCCACCATGCCGATGCCCAACTGCGGCCCCTTCACAGGGCCTGAGCACGACCAGGCCAAGGGGTGGAGGCTGTTCACGCTGCCCGCGAGGCCTCTCCCACCAAAGACCCACCACTCAAACAGGCTGCTCCTCTCGAGCCGCCGGGTTCCTGCAACTTGGGGGGAAGGCTTTTATGGGGGGGTGGGGGCGGGGGCGTGTCACACAGTAGAGAAAACAAAGACCAAGCGTGTGCAAGCAGGTTTATTGCATGTTTGTTTATTGCAGGAAAGTAAGATCACCTGTCGCTAATCCGTGCCCAGGACCCACTGAACGCCAAGGACAGCAGACCTCACTTTACTGCGCTTCAGATGCCGTGTTGTCTACAGGCTGAGGGTCTGTGGCGACCCTGCACCCAGCAAGTCTACTGGCGCCATTTCCCCGACAGCATTTGCTCACTTGGTGTCTGTGTGTCACATTTTGGTAGTTCTCGCGGTATTTCAGACCCTCCACCAGCAAAAAGATCACGACTCCTGGAGCTTCAGGTGACAGTTACATTTTTTAGCAATAATGTATTTCTTCTTTTTTTTTTAAGGCCGCATGACACAGCATGCAGGATCTTAGTTCTCTAACCAGGGATTGAACCCGTGTCCCCTGCAGTGGAAGCGTGCAGTCTTAACCACTGGACCGCCAGGGAAGTCCTGCAATAATGTATTTCTTAACGAAGGAGTGCAACTTGTTTATAGATACTGCTATTGCACACCAAACGGCAACTGTCCAGTGCAGACAACGTTCAGATGCACCAGGAAACCAAAGAATTCTGTGTGACTCACTCCATCTCGATCCTCGCTTCACTCGGGTGGCCGGGGCGGAACCGACAGCCTCCCCCAGGTGCCTGGCAAACGGGACGGCGGCCTCCACTTCAGCCCGGGCTGCACGCAGGTGTACCTGGGTCTGCATGGCAGGAGCAGGACACTGCTTCCTGGGCAGGTGCTCCCCTGCCCTCTGACAAATCACCACAGTGTTGGACAATCCTGGGGTCAGAGTCAGGGCTCTGGTCCCGTGTCCTTGCTGTCTGCCAGCCGACGAACACCCCAACTGCTTCAGGCCACCACGTTCCCTGGCTACGGCCCCTCCCTCTGAGACCAGCAACGCAGGTTAAGTCCCCTCAATGCTGTCCTCCCTCCGGCCGAGAAAGGGTCTCCACCATATGCAGCCCCGAAGGCCACCAGCCCACCCGGACAGTCCTGGGTCATCTCCCATCTCCTGGCCCTCAGCCTTCTCCCCTCTGCAGAGCCCACACCTGAGGCCACGTGTCCATTGTCTCTCACTGCTCCCTAATAACAAGTTTAAAGACAATTACACAAGCGGAGATTCAGGCGGTGGCCCTCTCCCTCCCAGCTCCATCACCTACCAGCCAGCCAGCCTCATTTCACCCATACCCCATACCTGCCCACTGCCCCGGGTATCTTTTTTTTTTTTAATTTTTGGCTGTGTCGTGTCTGTCTTAGCTGTGGCAGGCGGGACCTTTCGTTGCGGTGCGTGGGCTTCTCTCTAGTTGCGGCGCGTGGGCTTAGTTGCCCCATGGCATGTGGGATCTTAGTTCCTTGACCAGGGATCAAACCTGCATCCCCTGCGTTGGCAGGCGGATTCTTAAGCACTGACCACGAGGGAAGTCCCTGCCTGCCCTGGTTGTTTTTAGCAAATCCCAGATATTTCATAAAGTTTTTCAGCATACTTCTCTAAAACGGCTCTTAAGAAACAGTAACAACGAAAACCCCATAATGCCATCGTCTTCCCTAAAACGTTAACTAATTCCTGACGTCAGCTCTATAATCAGCACTCGGGTGTCCCAGGTGTCTCGGCATCCTGAGCTCAGAGCACCTCCCAATCTCTCCCTGCGCCAACGCGTCATTTTCACACTGGCCACACTGCCGGTTCCCTGACACCTGCCTACAGTGACCAGCGGGGCCGCCACGACAGACCAGATGCACTCAAACAGCTGCCATGTGTCATCACACGCACCATCCCAGCTCTGGCCAGGGGCCTCCTGGACAGTGTGGTGGTGACCGCAGCCAGACCCTCACCTACACGTGCGGCTCCTGCATTGGACCTAAGGGGCCGTGCCCCAGGTGCTCACGGCTCCTGGGCTGCTCACCCCATGTTGTCTACCCCCGTCCAGGCTGCCGGGTCTGGCAGCAGCACAGGGACGAGGACAGGCAGAGCCCCCCTGCCTCTGGGTATGACCACTCACCTCCTAATGGCTGACCACAGCTGAGTGGCCAGAGCAGGGCCCTGACACACAAGCCACAGACGGCGAGAGGCCACCCAGGTGCTGACCCAGGGTGAGAAAGCTGGGCTGGAGGGGAGGCGGGGCCTGTCAAAGATTCACTTCCTGGTCACCCCACACACAGGAAGGACAGAGAAACAGGTGGCTGCGGACCAGCGCACAGTCTAATGGCAGGCCTGCCGGGGGGTCTGCGGGGAGGCGCCCACCTTGTAGTGCCCGTTGTTGGCGGCGTCGTGCAAGGGCGTGTCGTCATCCAGGCCCTTGGTGTTCACCTCTGCGCCGGCGGCCAGCAGCTGCTTCGCCACGTCGTAGTAGCCCCGGTTGCAGGCCTCGTGCAGCGCGGTCCAGCCTGGAAACAGACACTCGGCACGTACGTGATTTAACCCTCAGGAAGGTCACTCCCGCGTCTGGGTGGCACTCAGGAAGCGCTAAGGACAGGACAGAGGCCTGGTGGGCGCCCAGCCTAGAAATGCCGACTGGTCTTTACTTGGGCGCCTCTGGGTTGCTCGTGACCTCTAGCGGTTAACCTTACAGACTAAGAATCTGCGAGGGTGACGTGGGCCACCGAGCTGACAAGGGTACAGGATCAATGAACACAGGGTCACAAGGGGAAGCCTCAGCCCAAGTCACCTGTCAACACACAGGGAGGATGTGCCCCGTCTGCAGACAGGGAAGCAGGCAGAGCGTGGCCACGGCCGCAGGTCTGGAAGGGCCTCCGTGAGCATGCGCTGAGGCCTCTCGGGGAGCGGCTGCTCACGTCGGCACGCACACAGAGCTGCCCCGTGGACAGTTCCCAGGGCTTTGGAAAAATGCAACTTAGGAAAATCGCTTTTTAAAAAAAAAAAAAAAAGGTGCTAAACTAGGTTTGGGTCCAACACCCAGGGCCGTGGGAAAACCCAGGATTCCACACAGGAAGGCCTCCTGGTCTCACAAACGCTCCCCTCTCAGTGCACAGCTCTGGACACACAGAAAGAGCAAATAATCCTATGTAAAAGGGGGTCTGCCCCGCGGCCCTCCCTCCGAGCTCTCACCTGCGAAGTCCTTGACGTTGACGTCCGCCCCCTCGCTGATGAGCTCCTTGATACGCCGGGCGTCCCCCCGGATGGCCGCCCGGTGTAGGCGGGTCTCTCCACGCTCATTTCTCTTGTTCACTTTATCTTTGGTTTTTGAGGCAGAATTGGGCGTCCCCTTCTGACACACTGTCGACTGGGAGGGGTGCTTTGGTGTCGTGTCCACTGCAGGCCGAGGAGAGGATGGGGGGAGGTTACCGGGAGGGACCTGCGGGGCTGGGTCACCGTCCCAAAGGAGGGCCTCCCAGGCCCCAGGACCACCTGCCCCCAGGGCTCACCTGGGCTGTTGGCAGACTCCTCGGCCGTCATCTGCATGAGGAGAGCCACCTGCTGGCGCTCCGAGAGCGGGTAGCCGGCGCGGATCCCAGACAGCCCCATGCCGAACAGCAGCCCGGCCTTGCGGGCGACAGGCTCCTTCTTGATCCTCTTCCGCTCGGGACCCTGCTTCTCTGTGAGGCGTGGAGGAGAGAGGGGAGACTTCATGCCACGGAGCCCTCTGACTCCGGGGCCTCACAGCCTGCGGGGGAGGGGAGGGACAGCTGGCAGCACGCACGCTGCCCGTCATCACCTCTTCCGGCAGTAGCTGTGCTGGGGACACGATTCCGACACCTCGTCACCAGCCACTGAAGCCAAGCTCGGCCCCCACCGACCGTCCACCGCTCCAGGTGCCTCCCCAGACCGTGCCCAGCGCGCCAGGCGGCGGGACGGACGACCCCGAGTCCCGGCTCACTCAGAACGGGCCTCGGTCTAGCAACTCCTAGTGTCTGTGGTCCAGGTCCTCCTCCCCACCCCGCCTCCAAAGAGTTCAGATGTAAATGCAAACACAGCTTAGAGACCCGCGGAGAGGTCAAGGCTGGCTGGGCGGTACTGTACCTTTCTTCTTGCTTCTAGGAGCCTCCATCTCATGCCATGGCGCTTCGAGGAGCGAACCAGCCTTGCAGTACCACGGCGTGGACTGAGCTGGAGGCATCTAAAGGCATCAACACAGAGCACTAACGAGATACGGCGCCAGCCCGGCGCCCCTCAGCCTCCTCACGACAAGCATACTGTGCTCCTCTGGCCCCTCACCTAACACCCTGCCGGCCTCAGGCAGAAACACTGCGCCGTGTCTTTCACAGGGGCAGGGGGGGCGGAGAGAAGAGACAACCCCCACTCCACCGACCAGGAGCCAAAAGCTCACTTTGCTCCACACTCACCCTCCTACTCACAGGAACTGGGGCTCCGTCGAGTCTCAGACCCCTCCCCTGCTGCCCTGTGCGCTCTGGGGAGCCCGGGGATGGGGGGGCCTAGGTCACGGGTGCGGACCACGGGGAGGGAAGCTGGGTCGCCACGGGGCCTGGGTGTCTGAGGGGCTCTCCCTGCTCTCCGCGTCCCCGGGCTGGGGTGACCTCTCCACTCCCACAACTACAACCCTGGGCTGCTCTCCACCTCAGGCCCCACAAGCGTGTCACGCTTTCCATTTTCTTACAAGGCGTTTTCTGTATGTTATTTCCTTAAAAAGTACCTTAAACTGCCTTTTTAAAAACTAAAGTTGTGATCTGCTGACAGCGGTGATCTGTGCATCTTAGGTGATGACCCCCAAGCACCACAGACCACCCTGCCAGCAACAACTGGTTTTTAACCAACGCACGAGGCATAGGCCCAAGCAAGGGGGAAATTCAGAAAGGACGCTCCTCAGGGGTGACCAAGGATCCCGCTCGCCTTCTCCCCCACCCCCAATTCCCCCACGACCCCGCAAAAGCAGTGAGGAAAGGGCGGCACATGGCCCCGGCTCTTCGAGGAGGCCTCTGCACAGGGCACAGCTGGCACCCAGCAGCTTCAAGGAGCCCCGAGAAACGAAGCCACGCTGGGGCAGTGGCCGGACCTGGGCAGGAGCCTGGCTCAGAAGCTCTCGCACAGCTGAGCGCCACACGGATGGGTCTGGGGGTCGGGGCAGGGGGAGGCCGTGTGGCCCTGCCCGCGCCCTGTGACCTGGGCCCTGCTCTGCCCAACCTCCTGGGAAGCACAGCCTGGCCTCAGACAATCGGGGTGTCTGGCCTCTCGGGCGGTGGAGACACGAAGCCCCAGAGAAGAGGACGGAAGCAGAGCCTCAGCGAAGCGCGTGGCCCCGCGGCCTCCGGCCGGGCAGTGGGTGGCACCTGCTGAGCACACCGGGGCACCTCAGGGGTGGAAGCAAGCAGCCCAGCCCCCCTCTCCGCAGCGCATGGGTCAGGACACACGCGCCCGTGGTTTAAGATGCCGGAGGAACCCGGCAGAAGGGCCACAGCCACCTCTGTCTTCAAGCGACCGTGCAGGCAGTGGACGCCCAGGACCAGGGAGGTGCCTCGAGGGTCTTGCCTGCGCTGCTGTTGAGTGGCAGCGAAGAAGCAACTTCTACCCAGAGACTCTGATGTCGGCGGCAGAGCTGGGCCCTGTGGCACCGGCCTGTGGTCTCAGGAAAGGGCTGGGAGAGCTGTAAGGCTCAGGCAACCCCAGCACGCGTCCACACCTGCCCAGGGGCCCTGCTCACCCCACACGTGGAGGAGAACAGACTAACCCTCTGGTCTCCCCAGGCTTAACACAGGAAAAAACCCCAAATGTAATCCCATCTTCTGAGACACCAACTTCTCGGTGGTGGAGGGTACTTCTCTACAGGTGCCGCGGCTGCCGGGATCTGCAGAGCCCACGTCTGGCCGGGCTGGGAGTCGCAGGTGGAGCGGCTGCCCACGGAACCCGGGCCACAGAGGAGCGGAGGCCAGGGCGCTGGTGCTGCAGAAGGGCCCTCCTGCCCAGCCACTGCGTCCTGTCGGCAGGGGCCAAGCCGGGGGTCAACCCAGGTGAGACCTGCAGAACGTCCTTCCTGCCCTGCCCTGAGGTGGGCGACGGCCCCACCTTCCAGCGCAGGGATGGGGACACGGCAGAGGAGGTGCCCGGGCAACGGCCCAGCTCCCTCAGCGCTCTGCCAACGTTTTGTTTCTCACATCCAACCGGAAGCAGAACAGAAGTTACACGAAGCCCAGGCGGTGTGTGTCAAGTTGTAGACTGGAAAACTGGCAGGTCCATGTGAGTGGCGAGCAAGGCCAAAGGGTGCTGTGGAGGCGCAGGGGCTGGAGCACACCCTGCCCCCTCGTTCCCCGGGGACGCCAGCCATGCCGTCTTCCCAGGGTAATGGGGGGAAGGCAGTCTCATGAGCCTGGACAGTGCCCTCACCGTGAGGAAAGCAAAGCACAGCCGTGTGACTCGGCCTGTATGTCCATGGCGCCTTGATTCTCACGCTCAATCACCCCGCTGGTCCTCTGTGAAATCAGGGCCACGTTTATCATCTCTTCCTGGGACACGGTCACCCAGCTAGGAGATGCAAGGATCCCCAGCCCCCCAGGCCATCCCTGGGTTTCCCCCTAAATGCTGTTCCTGTCTCCCCCAGAACACGCCTCTGCTCTCCTCCCACAGCCCCCGTGGCCTCTGCTGGGGCTGGGCCTGAGGAGGGCGCAGCCCTGAGGGCCTCTGTTTCAGGACCCAGCACCCAGAGTCCACTCCTCCTGGGGAGTTTCACTCCCCAGCAAAACTGACGGCGTCCAGTGGAGAACTTCCCCGAGTCACGGCGAATCCTGGCAGCAAAGACACAGAGTGAGCTTCTGGGAGAACATCTCCTCTGGCTTCCGGGACGTGGTCTGCAGACACTCTCCCGGCCGCCTTCTGTGTCCCCTCGGGCGGTCCCGTGGTTCCACACGACGCTCTGCGTGGAGCCCGCACCCTGCGCAGACACCGGCGGCCCCGTGTGCTCCTCTTGGACCCCGGTCGGCAACTCCCCTGCTTCCTTCTGTGCCTCAGCCAAGGCGGCGTCTTTAGGTTCAGCAGCTTCCAGCTCACTTACCCTGCTCATGGTGGACCCGGTAAGTGCTAGAACCCGTCCCCCGCCCGAATGCTTCGTTTCAGCAATCGTTTCTGCTGCCTTATGCTCTGTTTTACATTGTGAAAACCCTGCCTGATCTTCTGGACGCTGTTCTGTGTCTGCTCGGGTGCCTTCCTCCTGTGGCGGCCATCTCTGGGTCCAATCCTCGTCTCCGCTCTGGGGCCTAGGAAGGCGCACAGAGGCCCAGGGAGGGCCAGCCCCATGGGGGCAGGACGGCGTGAGCCTGGGGAGCCCTCTCGGCCCCCAGGCTGGAGGATGGCATCTTCCAGCCGGAGGTGTCGGCGGGCACAGCTGCCCTCAGCCCGTCCACTGCCACCAGAAGCCCCGTGGCTGACAACCAGGGCATACCAACGTTGCCGAAAGTGGGAAATCTATGACTCTCCTCAGATGTCACCATTGTCAGGGCTCCGCCCTGTGGTGGGGAGGGGGCGGAGGAGGTCCTCGGTCTCCCATGCAGTTGCAGGGCTCGGCCCACGGCAGGCTGATGGGAGGTGGGTGGTCGGCACTGGGACCTGCTGTCCCAAGAGCGGCCCGTCCCTTGGCCTCAGAGCACACCTCCCACACCACACAGGGCCTGACCTCCTCGATCAGTCACAAACACAGGCTTCTGACCAAGAAGCCGGCCCAGGCACAGTCCACGTGGGACAGATACCCCGTCAGGTGACGTGCTGCACGGGGTCCTCCCCGCATTACACTCCGACCCTCCAAGAGCCACTGGACCCACATGGGCACCATCATTCAGGCTGTGGTGACAAACGGCTTCCCTTCTGATTTCTTGCTCTGTGTCTCCTCCTTTTCCTTTTTAAAAAAATTTCCAGCGTTGATCGTTTAAAGACAGAGCGGTCTGTGTGGCCTTCAGCAAGTCCCCGGCCTGAGAAGGACAGGCTGGACCCCCCACGTCTCACTCCCCCGGCAGTGGCTGCTCCAGCTCCAGGTAAGGGCGACCACAGAGCCGTCCCACAGGTGACCGTGATCAGGAGGCCAGAATCTACGGAGGTGAGGTTGGCATAAAGGGCCTGGACAACAGGGGTTCCCAACCACTGACCCCAACTTTCACTACAGCAGTAAATCATAATCCAGACCGCCAGCAGCACACGAACAGCATCATCCATCCCACCCCTGCCTGGGGGCCTCCGACCACCCCTCAAGCTCCCCACACCCAAACCCGGGAGTTCACCGGGTGGAGCGGCCACCCTGACCCAGACCAGAGAGAAGCGGGCCAAGCCACGCCCTCTCGACTTGGCCTGGGATGGAGGTGGCCAGCGTCCTACACCAGTCCTGCCCGCTCTGGGGTCCCGAGAGCTCCAGGGTCACAGTGTGGGTGGCATGTGCCCTCCCAACCAGAGACTCACAGCGTGTCACGCCTGGCAGGCGGCCAAGCCCCTGCATGGTCACCCACGTGACCTCCAGCACTTGGCAGGGGGCGTGCTCAGAGCCCAGCGCCAGTGAATCCCCACACACAGGGCAGCCTTGAGCAGGAGTCCCGACAGGCCCTGCCCACCAGGGAAGCTGCGTGCCCACCGCCTCCGTCCCCAAATCCCAGCCCTAGACGGGTGAGCTGCTCACACATCCTCACTGCAGGGCCAGCACAAAGTAGAAGCAAAGAAACGTTGGGAGCTGAGAACAGGCCCCTCTCTGAAGGGCCCTGGGGGCTCCAGGTGGGAGGCGGGAGGGCTGCTGTCAGACTGAGCAAGAAGCCTGCAGGGCTTCATCCACACGGACCTCAGCAGGAAGTGTGCGTACACTTACGTTGCGGGGAAATTAAACACATAAGAAGCAGACAGCAGAGTATAATTTGAAGCAGGTCCTGGTCCCACCAAGACTGGCACCGGGCAGGAGGGCCCCCTCTCCCTGCCTGCAGGCGCCCGCCCACTGGTGGCCTGAGCTCCAGGGAGGACGCCCCAGCCCTGACTAAGCGCTGCGGGCCTCCTGGGGACCGGGAAACAGGAGGGTGCTCCCAGGGAGCCCGAGGGTCTCTGGGGGATGCTCACCAGCCTCCCCCTCTCAGGGAGCACAGCCGGAGAAACTACTGGCCACTTGCAACAGTCCCGTGAGCGCCAGGCTACATCTTCCCAGCAGGGGGCGCTGGAGGGACACGGCAGGAGCCAGCAGGCAGGGAGGGGACGTGGGAACACGGGGACCTTCAGCCTCCCTAGCTCGGCGCTCACCAGAGTTGGCACTTCTGTACAAGAGCCTCCCCATCTGCCCTGGGGCAGGCGGGCAGGCGGCACCTGGTGGAAGCGAGGCCTCTCAGAGGAAGAGCTTCACTCTGCCCGGCCAGGCGGCCGCTCACCAGGAAGGGCAGGGAGGGGTCAGTGACCAGGGCTGCAGGCGAGGTGCCCAGTCCTGGCCCGAAGGATGAGACGCTCCCAGTTACTGGAGACCAGTTCTGCCACATGACCAAAGCAGGTGTACAAGAAAGCTGCACGGTCAGCCCCTGAACCCCGGGGGGGGGGGGGGGGGGGGATGGGCAGGACACAGTCACCCAGTCGAAGGCCCCCCCCTCCTCCCACACTGTGTACTACTGAAAAAGCCGGCACATAAGCGGAGCCATGCAGCTCACAGCCGTTCTGTTCAAGGGTCAATGGTACAGCAAAACTGGCCCCCAAAGGGATAGACACTCAACAGTAAGAGGACAAATGCTGGACTTTCCATGTATTTAGACTTTGTCCCTGCCTGGAAAATCCCACTTGCAAAACGTTCTTCAGTTTCCCACCTGCCTGGCGCCCCGTGCTGAGACGCCAACCGTCCCCCAGGCCTGCTGGAGGCCGCCTTCACGGCCAGCACCCCGCAGACACCCCCGAGGACGCCGCGCCCGCCTGTGCTCGGGCAGGGACATCCCAGAGGACGACACCGACCTGCAGGCCCCCAGCACCCAGGAAGCCGCACCCAACAGCGACGCCACGCCCTCCAGTACCAGAGCTGGCTTAGGCACCCAAGCCTGAGCTGGGCCTGTCTCTTCTGCACCCAGAGCCCGAGGCACAGGGTCCCTGCGAAGACTCCCACCTCCTGTGCCCTCCTCCCCGGCCCACCCCCTCCCCTTGCGGAGGACCCCGCGGAGGTCGAGCCGCCTGCCCCGGACCCCAGCCATACCCCAGCCGGCACCACCAACCCCGCCAACCTGCTTCACCAGCCTGCAACTAACCCAGGTCTCTGCTCAGTGGCTGCGGGCCTGGGGCGCACCCGCCTGGGGGTCGCCCTGTGCAGGAGGCGTTGTGAGTGAAGACGTTCATTTCAGGCTGTTCCCCCTGCCATTTCTCCCAATTCTCTCACATTTATGTCATTCCTGTACCTGCCATTTTCCTGAGACCTGACACAAACCCTCACGTGCAGCAAAGCCCCCTGCCCTCCGCCCGATCCTGGCAGGACCTCTGCTCCTTCCCCCGTGGCTGCATCCTGGGGGACCCAGGCCCCCTCGCGGCTCTGTGGATCCACCCCACACCTGCCCCTGGCTTAGGGGGTCTGCAGTCAGATGACTGGTAGGCGGGGAAGGCCCAGGACACCAGGACCAAGAGGAGGAGTGTGAGCCGGCTGGCAAAGGGGCCGGGTTCTTGTCTGGACCCAGCACATGTCCCTGCAGGCAGCTCGGATGGAACCAACCTGAACGCACACACGCCACGTGGTGGTGAGTGGCACACCCGCAGCGCACGCGCAGGGGGACTGCGTGCCTCCTGCTCATTCTCACAGCTCCCTTTGGCCTCCATTTCAAACAACTGGGTTTAATTTATGTGCTTCTGCAGCCCTGAGGGGAAACACGTTTATCCTCCCATGTGAAGTTCTCCAGAGGCTCTCCTTGAGGGAGAGGAGCCCGTGCTCACACGCACGGGAGGCCCCTGGGCAGGCTGGGGGAACGTGGCTTCTGTGCACACTTGCGGGAATCCTCTGCCCGGGAATCTGCCCTGTCAGCTGTGAGTCACCCCCTCCCGGGTCCGTGCGGCAGAACTGGGGCGCCGGGGGCGGGTGGGTACCTGTGTCCGAGTCCTTCTGCTCTCCATTGGCGCCCACAGTGAAGGGCAGCTTCCGCTTGGTCGTTCGCTCTCTCACCTCCTTCCCACCATCAGTGCGGTCCAGCTTTGGGGTCTTGGTTAGAGAAACTTTATCTTTATCCTGGAGAAGAGAGTGACGCTTTCAGACGCTGGCCCCAAGTTAGACTCTCAAAGTCCTTACGTCTAGCAGGACTTCACGTGCCCGGAAAGCAAGTCTCTTATCTGGGCAATGGACACCCCTCCTGCCCACCAGGCTCAGAGGCACCCACGGCCCTACCACCTCGCTGCCTCCTGCCTCGTGTTCCCAGGGATGGACTCAGTAACGGGGAAAACGCACCTTCACAGGGGCCTGCTGACAGACGGAACCCGCCCTCCACTGGAAACTCTCCCTGTGACCGTGAACGAAGGGGCCCGGCCTCACACCGAACGGGAGAGTATGTCTGCCCTGAGATGCTGGCTCCCCTCCAGCGTGTTGTCCCTCGCCTGCCCGGGGCCTGAGCCACCTCTGGTCACCACAGGCCTGTGACACTGCAGGGCCGTGTTTGGGACGGATCTTGCAGCCGCAGCATCCCCGGAGCAGAGCCCAGTGCAGGCGACCCAGCCCAGAGCAGGAGCTGGCTAGAGGGCGGCCGGGTGTGGCCATCGCTCCCAGCCCTGCTGACCTGTAAGGACCCGGGAGCCCGAACTCCAGCCTCAACCTGGGAGGTCCAGCCGGGCGTCCGCCTCGCCTGCCACCGTCTGCAGAACCGGGGGAAGCGCCACCTTGGGGGGGGGGGGGGGGGGGGATCGGGATGTGACACGCCCCGCACAGAAAGGGCAGCACACAGAGCCCTGAGGGTGGGGTGGGGGCGCTCAGCAGAGCCTCAGGCTAACCAGTGCCCCGGCTCGTCTGCCCGCAGCGCACCACACCACACGGGCCAGCCAATTTGCGTTGCTGACAGGGAGGATGGCACTGCTACCGCCAGGCGGCCCCTTCTCCAGCAGCAGGCTTCCGTTCTGGAATCCACCCCAGGGAGGCGGAGGCAAACACACGGCCCTCACAGCAGCCCTCACGGCACTGGGGCGTCGGGTGCTCCTGGGAGGGGACGCCCAACCCTGAGCGGCGCGAGTCCTGTCTCCCGGGGCCCTGAGAGTCCTCCACTTGACTGCCACGCCGTGCCCTCCAGTCTCAGCAGGCAACGAGACGCCCTTGGGTGACCAAGGAGACCCCGCCACAACACACCACCAGCTCCGAGGGCACCCGGAGCGCGAAGAGGGACCAGAAGGCAGAGCCCGAGCCTCGGCCGAGCCGGTGCCAGAGGCACCAGGACACAGGCCCGCTTGTCACCACCTGCACGCACCTCCGCCCCGCCCCCCGCCGCCCCTGCCAGGAGAACAGCAACCACCAGTGGAAGCCCCAAACTGTAATAAGCAACCTGCCACCAAAAAAATTCCTGGTCCGGTTGGTTAATCTGATCGACAGACACAAAAAAAGATAACACAAATCACAATAACAACGTATTCAGAAATGCAAGAAATTAAAAAATCAATGTAATTCACCACACTAAGAAAATAAAGGACGGGGACTTCCCTGGTGGTCCAGTGGCTAAGACTCCACACTCCCAATGCAGGGGGCCCAGTCGATCCTTGGTCAGGGAACTAGATCCCACATGCCGCAACTAAGAGTTTGCATGCTGCAACTAAAGATCCCGCATGCTGCAACTAAGAGCCAGCAACTAAAGATCCCGCATGCTGCAACTAAGAGCCAGCGCAGCCAAATGAATATTTAAAAAATGTTTTTAAAAAAAAAGGATGGAAAATTATGATCATCTCCACAGCTGCAGAAAAGCCCTGAGGTCCTGAGGCCAACTCCCAGCACACTGTGGGGAGGGACGTCCCCCACCTGACACAAGTTTGGTGCGGAAGATTGGGTGCCACCGCCGAGAGGGGGTTCAAGGCAGGAATGCCTATACTCACCACATCTACTGAAAAACTAAACCTATTTTTTAATGAGCAAAAGATCTGAACACGCACTCGTCAGAAAAAAATATCCATACAGCCAGTTAACGTTTGGAAAGGTGATCGGCGTTGGGAAAATGCAAATTAAAACCAGGAGGCAACACCAGTACTCTCACAAGAATCGCTGACTGGACCGGCAGAGCAGTGGGCCTCGGACGCTGCTTGGGGCCACTCAGAGTTTCTAACAAAGTCCGGGGAGTGAGTGACGTGCCACACAAACTCACAGTTTTGTTCATAAGAGTAAAAGAAAGAAAGAGCAACCGCCCATCAAAAGGCAAATGGGTGCATCCACTCCAGTGCAGCCGTAGACGGAACATTCCACAGCTGCGGGAAGATGCCGGCAGGCTGCGCCCCACCGTGACAACACGCCTCAGGGGGGCGGTCTCCTCCACGGTCAGACCAGGCCAGCCCCGCCCCCCTCTTCTTCCTGAGGGATAACAAGGAGTATTTTATCTTACGACGCTGTGATTTTACACAGGAGAAAATCCAGAGGAATTTACAATTAAACTCTTCAAATTAGTAAGTGAATGAGAAGCTCAATCACACAAAAAGTGATTGGTTTCTATATACTATAAACCATTAGGAAATCATGCTGAAATATTACATATTTATATCGAAAGACATTAAATACATAGGAATGAATCTAACAAAAGGTGTTCAAGCCCTCTACATAGACAATTACAAACATTACTGAGAGAACAGAAATTAGACTGATAAAAATGCAGGCCCACTTATGGGACACTGTTCAATACTGTTAGCACAGCATATCTCTCCCAACTCATCTCTACATTCAAAGCAATCCAATCAAAATCCAGCAGGCTTTGCGTGGAGATCAACCAGCTTTTTCCAAAATGTACATGGAAACGCAGAGGGTCACAAGTAGCAAGGACAATTCTGAAGAACAACGAAGATGGGCAAATTAAACTGCCAGGTATCAAGACTGTACAATTATAGTCACAACAGGTGGTCCTGGACCCAAGGGCCAAAGGTTCAGAGCAAAGAGCAGAAGCTGAGCCCCACTTGACTGGTGACAAGGGCTCCGCTACAACCCAGCAGGAAAGGACAGTCTTCCCAGTGACAATGACCATGTGGACATCCACAGGGAAGAAAATAAACCTTGACCCTCCCTTACAGCACAAAACACAAAATGAGTCCAGATGGATCACAGACGGAGAGCTCGCAGAGGACGGTACAGGAGACCAGCAGACGACAGAAAAAGGCAAATTAAACTGACATCACCAAGTGTTAGCACGGATGGGTCCGCCTGACCTAGGCTTTGGGGGTGCAGAACTGTGCAGTCACTTTGACGAACCATTAAACCCTATCTGCTGCCTCCACAGAAAAACCCCAATGTATGTATGTTCACATCACACCTGGACTGGAAAGAACCCAGATATGTATCAGCACAGGAATCGGCAGAGAAGCTGCTTGAACGTCCATCCGATGGACACCACACAGCCACAGAGGAAGAGCCTCCTTCCAACAGCAAGGGCCTGTCCATCCGAAGGAAGCAGAGATCCCCACCATGAGTCCGCATCCCCTGTGGGTGGGGGCGGGGTGTTACTGTGGGGACTGCTCGCGGGGGAGGGGGGTGTCCCGAGAGCCTGGTCTGGATCATCGTGATCCCAGGTTCTAGAAAGGAAATGTGCATTTCTACTTCACTAAAAGTGCTCACAGAAAGCTTTTAACCCTCAGCCAGAGCAGAGCAGGGCAGACCTCGCTGAGCCTCCCTCACTAGTACCCAGGCACCGTCACAGGGACCAACCATACACACTCTACAGTGTGTTTACTTCCTCAATGCTAACAGGATGGCTAGACGTCAAGTTCAACCTCTATCGGGTTCAACCTCTATCAGTTCAACCTCCGTGTCAGACCGTGGCACACCCTGAAAACTGCTGTGGCCCAGCAACCAGCGTCCCCCACGGACGCTCAGCCAGCTCCCACACACCACGTAGAGAGAGAGGAGGGCTGGCTCTTAACCCGCACCCCACACACCTGCCCTGGAACCACCTCGACTATGACTAACTGAGTCTTATCTGTAAATGACCAACAACGACAGAAGCCAGTAGGAGTGAGGGCTCTATCAGCCGCCAGAAACAGCACAAACAGGTGGATCTGACTGTCCCGCCTTCGTCTGCTGAAAAGATGACCCTTTCGCAATGGAGCAGCCTCAGCACCTTGTAGACAAGCAGCTGAGCACACACGTGGGTGCCTGTGGGGACCCTGCTCCCCAGGACAGGTGTGCACCTGTCTCCACTGCCCCGCAGCTTCACAGCCAAGGCCGAGGGCCTCCGACTGCCTCCTGCCTTTTCAAGGTGGCTGTTGTTGCGCCAGGTCCTTTGAATTTCCAAACACACTTTGGAAGCAGCTTATCGGTTTCTCCCCCAAAGCCCTCAGGGGCTTGGACCTGCATCACGACAGCTCTATGAGACTGGCTTGGGGAGCGCTGGTATCTGAACACTATGGAGCCACCCTTGGCCCGTAGGCCCTGCTCCTCTCCAGCGGCTCAGAACTGCCTGAATTTCCCACAGCAAAGTTCTGCAGGTTTCAGGGTGCACATCTTTCATCAAATTAATCCCTAAACAGTCTGTGTAGCCTTTTTTTTTTTTTTGCGGTACGCGGGCCTCTCACTGTTGTGGCCTCTCCCGTTGCAGAGCACAGGCTCCGGACGCACAGGCCCAGCGGCCACGGCTCACGGGCCCAGCCGCTCCGCAGCATGTGGTATCCTCCCGGACCAGGGCACGAACCCGTGTCCCCTGCATCGGCAGGCAGACTCTCAACCACTGCACCACCAGGGAAGCCCCACACACGTGTTTTTAAACTTCCACGCCTGACCGCTGGCTAACAGCGCTCAGAAAAGACACTCTGCACGCTGCTCTGCCCACAGCCTCGCTCCGCAGGCCTCGCACCCCGCCGCTTCCGCGCACACCTCCTGGGCCTCCTCCACAGACCGCCCTGTCGTCTGGGGGAACGCAGCTGCCCTCCCCGCTCCAGTCAGGGTGCTCCTCTCTCTCAAGGCCTGACCTGTCCCTCCCCTGCGAAACCTGCGTGGACACCTGTGGTGTCACACAGCCATGCCCGGGGAGCGTCCAGGGTGGACAGCACTGCCCTGTGGAGGGGAGGGGGTCGCAGCGGGTGGCGTGTGCTTCAGCCGGCGTCCCGCAGAGAGCGGGGCAGGGCGCGGGGCTGGCTCCTCGGCCAGGCACAGCTTGTTCCTCGGGCCTTTTTCTCTATCTCCCTCTCTGCAATCCCCAGCGCCACTGGGACCGCAGGAGTCCACCTGGGACGGCAATACCCCGACCCCTTCACTGCCACCAGAAGGCCTGTCTGGAGCCCCGAGAGGAGCGGGGGCTCCCAGGGGCTTTGGATCCATGGATCCCTGCCACCCTTCCTGTGAATTCAGCATCTGGATGCGGCCTCCTACTCTCTCCTCAGTGGATTCCTCTGGGATTCCGGGAACCAGCACTCCCAGAGTTTCCCAGCGCTGGGAGGAGCATGGAGCCCGAGGCCTCTTCCCAGACCTGCTCGTAAAACCACGGGACAAAGCAGCAACAAGCCACATCCAGCTTCCACACTGAGGGCTTCTCTGAACGTCCTCCTCCTGGATCAAGGGGGGCCGGGCACAGGCCACAGCACCCCACGCAGAGCACGGGCGAGGCCACCTTTGCAGGTGGGCCCTCCCTCAGGAAGCCTGTGAGTCTGTAACTCCTACAGACCAGCCTGGGGGTTCCTCTAAGAACAGTCTGGAGGGAACACTGGGTGTCACGGCTTGTGGAGCACACAGCACACACCCCCGAGCCCAGGGCACCAGCACACTAACAGGGCACAACGATGCAGATTTACAACCCATTTTCCTATTCACATTGGCAACAAGCAAACGGGGAGTACAATTAATTACCCAGCAGCGTTTCAAGTCAGGACCACTCGCACAGCTACCGTCAGATTCGGTCTGCCAGCAACCATATGGCAGGAACCCATGGTCCTGAGGCACAGACGGTGGGGCCGAACTGGGGTTCTCTCAGACAGCAATTTCTGTCCACGGACCTAGTGCTTAAAGCTCCACTTTGGCCCCCAAATAACAAACATCCTTAAAAAAAGCCAGACGTGTCCTCCACAGCCACCCAGCACAGCAGTTCCTCCACTGCCGCCCGAAGAGGGTCTCGCGGCACAGACGTCGCCCACTGCAGAGGGACAAGCGACAGTGACACCCCCAGCCCTCCCCCGGGCCCGGACGAGGCCCACGCGGAGTGGTGGGGGAGGACGAGCTCACCTTTTTCCCGGGCTGCTTCTCCACCATGTCGCTGCTCAGGGAACGCTCCTCCTGCTGTGGGGTTCTAGAACACCCACCCTTGGGCATCGTTTCCTCCTCACCAGGCCTTTATTCACGCCGCCATCGCTTCATCGTCAACCGTCTGCTTAAAAACAGAGGGCACGGGGTTAAGGTCCAGTGACCCCACATGAAACCCAGGTGCCGCCTCCAGTCGGTGATGCACGATGCATGGACGCAGCAGCCTTCTGAGGGGGCCGCTCCTGATGCACCGGCCCGGCAGGCAGCCCCGGCAGCGGCACGTCTACCCTCCACGAGGGAGAACAGCAGAACCCCGGGGTGCACGCGGGGCCCTGCTCCGGGGGTCAGGCGCCACACATGCTCGGTGGCAGCACCCTCTGCCCACGGGCAGGGTCACACCTCGAGGTCCAGGGGATCACGCCCACCACCCTCTCGGCCACCTGCCGTCACCTGCAAAACAGCCCCCTGCCCCCACCCCCAACAGAAGGTCAGAATGAGGGCTACTCTGCCACTCAGAAAGCACCCAGCACCCCGAACTCCCCAACTCCCGCGAGTCAAGTGTCCAGAAGGTAGGCAAGTGACGCCGCTGGGGAACGCCCGGAGGATGTCAGGCAGCTGTGGCGCCCACTCCTGCACGTGGGCCTGAGGCCTGGGCCCCTGCACTTCCCAGGACACATGCTGTGGTTATCGTGTTTTCTGTATTTTATGTTTTGGCATCTTCAGTTTGCTTTCTGGGGACAGACCACCCTCCCACCAGGGCCAGCCCTTTCTTGGCGATGGCCAAGAACCCCCCACAAAACCACCCACCACCCCACCTACCTCTCACACACAAGGCGCCGACTCCCCCGAACATAACGCATCCCAGGTACCACATAACCAGAGACCACCCCACAGCCCGCGGAACTGTCCACTCCGCCCATCGCCTTCCCCATGGAGACCCCAGTGGAGACGCTGGCCGACTCGCCTCTCAATCCTGTCTGCTGCTCCCAACAAGCCCGGTGCTTCCCTGGCGGCCGTGCCGGCACAGCCAGGCGCTCTGCACCTGTGCGTGGAGTCGTCTCTGCCTGTGGCCACACTGACCCGACCCGCCCCTGCCCAATGTGGACAGCTGTCCCCTCCCCCCCCCCCCCCGTCCTCCTGTGCTTGCTCCACGAATCACATCCGGGGTGCGTGCTGCGCTCAGCAGAGGGAACAGGGAAAAGCGCGTCTGCTCCATCCTCCTGAAAGCCTTCCTCGCAGACATCCTCCTCACAGGGTCAGAGAACAGTTCACACAAACCGAATCACACCTCTGGCGCCTTGTCGTGTTGGACGAGGGGTTTTGTAAATAGCTCACCCAGAATTAAACAGCCTCTACTCTGTATGGTTTTGGAAACACGCTGTTCAGAAGCGTTCTGGAGTGGCAGCTCCGACCTGCCCTTCACCAGCCTCTGGAGAGCCTGTCTCCTTTTCCACGTTAACGGATCAAAGGTTCCCCGAGTGTCCCCTTGCTTATTCACTGGCCAACACACATCTAGCTGTAGTCAGTGGAGGGACCACGCCGCCTCCTGACACCGCCTGCGCAGCACACCGCAGAGGAGGTGGGCCAGGCTCTGCCTCCACACGTTCCCCGTGGCTGCGGCCGGAAATGGTGGTTCCTATCTGCGCTTGAAACTGTGAACGCCAAGCTCTCTTCCAGTTTTCCACGACCAAACTGGACTGTCTCAGCCTGAGGAATGGCATATCAGAGCCTGACTCAGGACAGCTGCTGAATCCCAGGGCTACCTGGGAACTCATCAGCAATGTTTCCACAGAAATTTAAAGATTATCCGAAAGTTAATGTTTCTGAAAACCTCCTGACTGCCTGCTCCCAAGATGGAAACTCAGGCCACGGAGCCGTGGACGCGCGACGCTCGTGCCCCCAGACGCGAATCCCCAAGTGTGTGGAGCCAGGCAGCGCACGCCGGGCGGACCCACGAGTCCCGGACCCCGACCTTGCCGCGTCCAAACCAGGAGGGCGCGTGGACAGCCGGCCCAGGCCTCAAAAGCTGATGTCACCAAGTGCCCCACAGCGGCTCTGGCCTTTCCTGGGAAGCCCTGCACGAGCTGCCCAGAGGCTGGGGGCAAGAGGGGGGCCCGCTCCTCCAGGGCCTCGGCGCCCACGGCGGCCCCCCAAGGCGCACCCCCAGCTTCTGGAAACACCGGCAGACCCTGCGGCTCCTCTAGCGCCTCCTGCTCCGCTGCTGTCGTCGGCGTGAAATTTCAACACTACACTCGCGTGCACGTCTCCGACCCGGGCTCTGGCACGTCCCTGCCACCAGGAGACACTCGCCACTGCCGTCATTTTGGGCGCAATCCACTAGCTGACGGAGGAGGCCTGCGCCTCACCAGGACGTCTGTGTTGGCAGCTGGCCCCGAGTGCCAGGTCTCCACTCATTCCTGAGGAGGGACAGGGCTCGACGGGCCCAGGTCCGCCCCAGCTGTGTCCCGGTCTCACAGGCACACTTCTGTCCTCTCCCCTACGTGCCCAGCAGGACCCTCCCTGAGGCTGCCCAGTCCCTCGGGCTCCACACCACCCTGCGCCCCTCCGCTGGGCAGCCTCTCCTTCCCGTCTGCCTGTCCTGGGCCCAGGGAGACGTCCATTCACAGAGGCTGGCAGGACAGACATCCTTGTCAAGAGACCTCGTGTCACAACGAGGCGTGTCCCTCCCCAAAGGCGCTCTGAGCACCATGGGCAAACCCAGCCCCGCGGGCACCGCAACAAGCGACTGCCCCGACCACAGCACCCTCCTCCTTCCTGACACAACTCGGCCCTGCGAGTCCCTCTCCGTGGGCAAGAGGCGCAACTCTCGGGGGAGAGGCTCCCTCCAAACTAACCCTGAGGAAGGTGGGTGGCTGCACCCCTGCCACACCCGCCGTTCAGCAAACTCCTGCCTTTGCGAGTGACAAGCTAAAAGCAAGACACGAGGGGGAACCTGAAGGCAACTTTACTGGCCTCGTGGGGATCAAAGCTGGAACCTGAGTGGAAAAGGCCACAGCACCGTGGGCCCCAAATCCACGGACAGGGAGAGCCCGGCCCCGCAGCTCCAGGAGGGAAGGCGCAATGGGGCGGGACGAGGGCCCACAGCCTGCCGACCTGTGCCAGCCACCCCCACCCCCCACCCCAGCGGCCTCGTCCCCGCAAGCTGCAACCACAGGGGCAGAGAAGGCAGCTGGGAGGGAGGCTCAGAGTGGGGCCCGGAGGGACAACACACACAGGAGCAGGGTGAGCAGGGGCTAGAGAGGACCGGGTCAGCAGCAACCTGGGCTTCAGGAGAGTCTAGAAAAATTCAGAGACAGAAGAAAAGACTCACAAATTTTAAAACGAGAGGATACGCTAAGTCCTAGAGAAGCGATCCACAAAGCCCGCTGTCACAGCAAGGCAAAGACGCTACCCGAGGAGGAACCAGAGACAACGGCCCAGGACAGGACCCCAGCCAAAGGGCAGGAGCCCACTGAGCCCCGCCTCTCCCGCACGGGGGCCTCTGTGCAGGGGACGCGGACACAGCGCAGCAACGGTCCCGAAAAACGATTTCCAGACTCAAACACCAAATGTAGCCACACTGGCAACCAGGGTAACGGCAAAAGAAAGGCACTTGCGAGCCTGCAGCAAAGTCCCCCAGCCCTCCCCCTCCTGCGAGCCGGTGGGGGGGGGGGGGTGGTTGGGCAAGGGCAGCCGCAGGCACAGCCCAGCCTCTCCTGTGGGGTCAGAAAATCAAGACTAATATTTTGTAAACCAGAAAAACTGCATGGAATTAGAATTTCTGTGTCCATAAGTAAGGTCTCCCTGGACAGAGACCGCACCCAGAGCACTATCGTGGGCTCCACAAGGGACACTGTGGCCTATCGGTGTCACCCGAGGGCCCCAGGACGCCCCAAGCCCTCTCCGGCCGGCGTGGCCCAGCACCCGCTGGCACGTGGCCGCCGTGAGCCAGCCGGCGTCCCTAGCACTGCCTCAATAAAGCAGCAAACGTCGTCCACTCTGTCGCTCTGCAAACCCTACTCCCTGCCCTCCCGACACTCTGAGCAGACGGACGGTGGGGCTGGCGGGACTGCACTGGGCTCTGGAAAAGCCCCTGCGGCGGGGCTGTGGCCACACCGGCTGCGTTTGCATGGGGCACAATGGCTACTTGAAAGACTCTCTCAGACAAGCTATGATTATTAAGGACTGGTAGGTGTTTTCTCAAAAATGAACAAAAGGAGGCCATCGCTTCAAGGAAAACTAACAGTAGTTGTGGCCAGCAATAAAATTTGAGCTTTCACATGAATTCTGGGAAACTTGTATCCCTTCCATTAGCTTCCTAGCACCCAGCCTGAAGACGGGTCAAATGAGGTTGGTGGTGATCATGGACCGTCCACATTTGGGAGACCCACACACCTCAGGGGACCAATGCTTCACAAGGGAGCCCCCAGGGTCTTCAGATCCCCCGAGTCCAGTCGGAGGAGAACCCACCCTCACGTGGAGGCTCCCAGGCGACTCCCTGTTCCCTATACGTGTCTGTGAGAGGCTGGATCGTTTTCACACACTTTAAGCAAAACCACAGAATGCAACAGACGGAGTAAAGGTGCCAGGTATTAGAAAGAGCTGCAGCTATATGAAACAATGCCACTCTTCTCACTAAACTTGTTTTCTTTTAGAAAAGTTACTTTTCAGTAAAAGTTCAGTGAAGTTTACTGTGGGGTCCTCACTGCAAACCCCCAGGTGTGTAAGGGACTCAGGGCCCAGCAGCTGAGCAACAGTACAGAGGCTCCTGGGCAGAGGGCACCCAGATGGAAGTACTTGCTGTCAGGAAACAATGAGTGCAAACCAGGAGCAGGGGCTGGGAAACCATAAGATGACTCCTGTACAGAAGCCCAAATTGGCATAAGAAAAAAAAGGAAAAGGTCTTTAAAAAAGAAAGAACTTGGAACTTCCCTGGTGGTGCAGTGGTTAAGAATCCACCTGCCAACGCAGGGGACACGGGTTCGAGCCCTGGTCCGGGAAGATCCCACATGCTGCAGAGCAACTAATCCCGTGTGCCACAACTACTGAGCCTGCGCGCTAGAGCCCACGAGCCACAACCGCTGAGCCCACGTGCCACAACTACTGAGCCTATGCTCTACTGCCCACGTGCCACAAACTACTGAAGTCCACGAACCTAGAGCCTGTGATCCGCAACAAGAAGCCACCGCAATGAGAAGCCCGCGCACTGCAACAAAGACCCGACGCAGCCAAAAACAAATAAATAAATAAATCTTCCTTCCAAAAAAACAGAAAGAAAAAAAGAACTCATGCTAATAAACTTAAAATGAAAAGGAAAGGACTTCAAATTGCATAAATAAATATTAATTTAAAAAATTAAAGTCAAAGTTAAAAAGCTGAAGAACAGTACTGACACAGCCTGATGCTGACAAGGGCCGACCGACAGGCCAAGCGCATGTGCACGGTGACCCATGTTCCGACCAAGGAGCCCGCCACCTGAGCCCCCCGGCAGAGTCCATGCAGAGACATGAAGGTGATTCCCACTCACCCCCACACAGAACCCAAGTCCAGACACTGCAGACCAGAGGAGAACAGGCTGCTGGACAACAGGGTAGAGAACACCTTCACAACCTCAAGGTAAAGAAAGAGCCCGCAAAACCGGAAACACTAACCATAACGGCAAAGTCTGAAAATTCCGACACTTTATTTTTAAATTTTATTTATTTTTGGCCGCGTTGGGTCTTCGTTGCTGCGCGCGGGCTTTCTCTAGTGGCAGCGAGCGGGGGCTACTCTTCGTTGTGGTGCGCGGGCTTCTCATGGCAGTGGCTTCTCTTGTTGCAGAGCATGGGTTCTAGGCATGTGGGCTTCAGCAGTTGTGGCACGTGGGCTCAATAGTTGTGGCTCGCGGGCTCTAGAGCACAGGCTCAGTAGCTGTAGCTCACGGGCTTCATTGCTCCGTGGCATGTGGGATCTTCCCGGACCAGGGCTCGAACCTGTGTCCCCTGCGTTGGCAGGTGGATTCTTACCCACTGCGCCACCAGGGAAGCCCAGATTCTAACACTTTAAAAACAACAAGTTTTGTTCATTAAAGGTCACCTTCCCACAAAAGAGAAGAATTTTCTACACACATAACTGACAAAAATCTCTTATCCAGCATCTATAAAGAGCTCCCACAAATCAATAAGGAAAAGAGAAAACGTCCACTACAAAAGATGGAAGTGAGACTCAGGCCTTTCACAAAAGAGGAAATCCAGATGAAAAACTGATCAGCTTCTTTAACCAACAGGAAAATGCAAACAAAAAACAAAATAAGCTATAGAGCATCAGCGAAGATGCAGAACAGAGGAAACGACGCATCCTGATGGGAGCGCGAGCGGAGCCACAGGACCCACCGCGCACGCGCGCCCAACAGCCCACAGCTCCTGGGGCGACACCCAGAGGCCACACCAGCGCAGGACGCAGGCCTGTACCGCACGCACCAGCAGCCCCTGTGGGAGCCTGCAACAACCCAACCATCTCACAAGTCAAGGCAAAAAAAAGTTACTTTGTATGTTTCCCTAAGTTTCTGAAAACAGTGCTGAGGGATGCACTGCTCAGCTGACAAGACTATTAAAAACATCAAGCGGTGACTATTGTAAGTAAAAGTCTGGAGGAGGGTGGGATGGGCAGTCATGCCTGGGAGTGTGACCTGGAGTTTTCTACACAAAAGTCACATGCGTGTGTTCTTTGTGAGAATGAAATTGTACATTTTTATTTTGCAGACTTTTGGATATTATGTTACATTTCACAATAGCAAAGTTTAAAACACGGGGTAGGGCTTCCCTGGTGGCGCAGTGGTTGGGAGTCCGCCTGCTGATGCAGGGGATGTAGGTTAGTGACCCGGTCCAGGAAGATCCCGCATGTCGCGGAGCGGCTGGGCACGTGAGCCATGGCCGCTGGGCCTGCGTGTCCGGAGCCTGTGCTCCGCAGCAGGAGAGGCCACAACAGTGAGAGGCCCGCATACCGCAAAACAAACAAACAAACAAACAAACAAACACGGGGTATGTACCTGCTACACCCTGGCAGGCGCTTAGAAAGTGGAGGGCTAATTACCAGACCCTGTCCCAGGACAGTCTCCCTTCACGGGGCCCCATGCCCTGTGCAAGAAGTGCAGCTCCCTGGACACAATGGGGCAGCAGCTCAAGGCTCCCAGCCTGTGGCGAGACCCACCCTCCCTTGCACAGAGCACACAAGCCACTGGAACTGCGCGGCCAGAATGGAAATGAAAACCTGATCAATTAACGGTGAACTAGGAAGGTTGGGGGGTGGGGGTTAAAACAGAGGAGGAAAAAGATGTCTTAGAGAGAAGGGACCAAGCTGCAGAATAAATGAGAGGAGAAGACAGGCACAGGCCGCCACCCTGAGAGCCCCACAACGTGGTGACCAAGAGCACAGCAGGGGACGAGTCCACACGCCTCCACGGCTGCTCCACGGAGATAAAAGCACAAGCCAGAGAAAGAGCAGACTGAGAACCCAGAGGAGGACAGCCCTGGGGAGGGGCAGGATGGGAAAAGTGGCCCTGTGCGGGCACTACACCCACCCACCAGGCGCAGGACAAAAGGGGGAAGATCCAGCACCGGGACCAGAGGGGGCCCCACAGGGTCACCACATGGAGAAGGCGACTAGAGAGGCCGGTGCAGCTATGCTTGTGTCAGAAACATGCAAACCTGGCTCTGTGTTTGAAAACCGATCCACGCAATCCACCACATTAACAGGCCAAAGAAGAAGAATCACACAATCCTAACAACTGGTGCAGAAAAAGTATTTAACAAATATCAAGGCTCATGATGAAGACTCTTGGCACAAGAGGGGTCCAGGGAACCCCTCAGAGTGAGCAGGAGGGTGGACAGCATCGTCGGCCAGCATCACCCCTGACAGTGAGACACGGGACACGGCTGCCCTCCCACCACTGCTACTGGACATCTTACTGGAAGCACTAGCCAGTGAATGAGGAAGAAAGGAAATAAAAGGCAAACAGACTGGAAGGGAAGAAATAAAACTTTCTATGTGATAATGATGTGACTGTCTATCTAAAAAACTGAAAGGAATCTACCGAACTCCTGGAAACAGTGAGCTCAACAAGGTTGCAGAATACCAGATCGACACACGAAAACCCACCCACCACATGTCTACGAACAGCAAGAACATGTGGAAATAGAATTAAAAACGCAATACCATTTACAAGTGCGTCAAATAAAACTGAAATGCTCAGGTATAAATCTAAATTTAAAAAAAGTATGAAAACCTGTACAAATTGTAGAAAAAAAAAAAAAGAAGAAGAAGAAGATCTTTAAGACCTCAAGCTAGGCAAACAGTTCTTAAGACATGACACCAGAAGTACCGTCCATTCACAAAGGGAAAAACTGGTCAACTGTATCTCAGCAAAATTAAAACCTTCTGCTCAGTGAAAGATCTAGTTCACAGGATGAAAAGGCAAACTGCAAATCACAAGTCAAAGGACTCGTATGAATAAAAAATAAACAACAATCAAAACAACTGTAAACAACAAACATCCAATTAGAAAATGGACAAAAGACGTGCAGAGACATTTCATCAAAGGAGAAACATGAGAGTGAGAGCAACTCTGGGAACGTGCCCTGCAGACACAGCTCACCTACTTGGGGGTTTCCAAAACCACACTCAGTCCCACAATTGTTTTAGCATGTTCAACAGCCACTTGTTAGAAAGTGAAATAACACAGAACAGAAAGTATCAGGAGGCATCACACACACCATCTCATGAAGAGTTATTTTGTGAACATGTTTCCAGGGTGTGTGTTAAGGGCAAAGACAGAAATAAGACTGTTTTCCTAAATTATGAGAAGCTGTCAGGACACTTCAGAAACACTGGCCTAAGTAGTTAAGGACACAAATCTGTTGCTTTTCTATACACTAATAATGAACTATCAGAAAGAGAAAGAAAAAAAAAATCCCATTTTGAATTGCATCAAAGAGAATAAAATACTGGGTTGACCAAGAAGTTCATTCAGGTTTTTCCATAACATCTTACAGGAAAACCCGAACGAACTTTTTGGCCAATCCAATACCTAGGCATAAACTTAACTGTGGAGGTGAAAGATCTATACTCTGAAAACTACAGAACACTGATAAAGGAAATTTGAAGATGATGCAAAGAAATGGAAGGATATCCCATGCTCTTGGGTTGGAAGAATTAATACTGTTAAAATGGCCATATTACCCAAAGCAATCCACAGATTTAATGCAATCCCTGTCAAAATATGTATGACATTTTTCACAGAAAACAAATAATCCAATCCTAAAAATTACATGGAACCACAAGTCTTGCCTAATTGCCAAAGCAATCTTGGGGGAAAAAAAAACAAAATGGGAGGTATCATGCTCCCTGACTTGAGACCATAATATAAAGCTCCAGTCATCAAAACAGTATGGTACTGACACAAAAACAGACACTTAGGGACTTCCCTGGTGGAGCAGTGGTTAAGAATCTGCTGACCAATGCAGGGGACACAAGTTTGAGTCCTGGTCTGGGAAGATGCCACATACTGCAGAGCAACTGAGCACGTGCACCACAACTACTGAGCCTGTGCTCTAGAGCCCACGAGCCACAACTACTGAGCCCGCATGCCACAACTACTGAAGCCTGCACACCTAGAGCGAGTGCTCCACAACAACAGAAGCCACTGCAATGAGAAGCCCACGCACAACAATGAAGAGTAGCCCCCGCTCGCCACAACTAGAGAAAGCCCGTGCGCAGCAACAAAGACCCAACACAGACAAAAATTAATTAATTAATTGATTTTTAAAAAATAGACACTTAGATCAATGGAACAGGATAGAGACCCGTGCACCTATGGTCAATTAATCTACCACAAAGGGGACAAGAATATAAATGGAGAAAGGACAGCCTCTTCAATAAATGGCGCTAGAAAAACTGGACAGCTACACATAAAAGATGAAAGACTAGAACATTTCCCCACACCATATACAAAAATAAACTAAATATGGATTAAAAGATCTAAGCCTAAGACCACAAACCATAAAACTCCTGGAAGAAAACATAGACAGAACTTTCTTTGACATAAATCATAGCAATATTTTTTTTGGATCTGTCTCTAAAGGCAAAAGAAATAAAAGCAAAAATAAACAAAGGGGATCTAACTAAACTTAAAAGCTTTTGCGTAACAAAAGAAACCATTAAAAAGACAACCTACTGAGTGGGAGACAACACTTGCAAATGATACAACTGAAAAGAGGTTAATATCCAAAATATATAAACATGAACTCCCTTGCAGTCCAGTGGTTAGGACTCTGCGCTTTCACTGCTGAGAGCGTGGGTTCAATCCCTGGTCGGGAAACTAAGATCCCACAAGCCTCATGACGCGGCAAAAAAATACGTGTGTGTGTGTATGCATGCACGCACGTGCACGCGCACACACACACCATGTAGATACAGCTCACACACTTAAATATCAAAAAAACAAACAAACCCAATCAAAAAATGAGCAAAAGACCTGAACAGACATTTTTCCAAAGAAGACACATAGATAGCCAACAGGCACATGAAAAGATGCTCAACATCTCTAATTATTAGAGAAATGCAAATCAAAACCACAATGAGGTATCTCCTCACACCGGTCAGAATGGCCGTCACCAAAGCCTACAAATTACAAACGCTGGCGGGGTGGAGAAAAGGGAACCCTCTTTACAGTGTTGGTGGGAATGTAAACTGGTGCAGCCACTATGGAGAACATTATGGAGGTTCCTTAAAAAACTAAGAATAGGGCTTCCCTGGTGGCGCGATGGTTGAGAGTCCGCCTGCCGATGCAGGGGACATGGGTTCGTGCCCCGGTCCGGGAAGATCCCACATGCCGCGGAGCGGCTAGGCCCGTGAGCCACGGCCGCTGAGCCTGTGCGTCCGGAGCCTGTGCTCCGCAATGGGAGAGGCCACAACAGTGAGAGGCCCACGTATCGCAAAGGAAAACAAAAAACAAACAAGAATAGAGCTACCATATGATCCAGCAATTCCACTCCTGGGTATATATCTGGAAAAAATGAAAACTCTAATTTGAAAAGATACATGCACCCCAATGTTCATAGCAGCACTATTTACAATACCCAAGACATGGAAGCAACCTAAGTGTCCATCAATAGATGAATGGATAAAGAAGATGTGGTGTTTATACACACAATGGACTGTTACTCAGCCATAAAGAATGCAATTTTGCCATGTGCAGCAACATGGATGGATTTGGAGGGCATTATGCTAAGTGAAATAAGTCAGACAGACAAAAACACACACTGTATGAGATCACTTATATGTGGAATCTAAAAAATACAACAAACTAGCGACTATAACAAAAAAGAAGCAGACTCACAGATACAGAGAACAAACCAGTGATTACCAGTTGGGAGCGGGAAGGGAGAGGGGAAAGATAGGGAAAGGGGATTAAGAAACACAAACTACTATGTATAAAATAAATAAGCTACGAGGATATATTGTATAGCACAGGAAATTATAGCCAATATCTTATAATAACTTTAACTGGAGTGTAATCTGCAAAATACTGAATCACCTGAAATACATATAACAGAGCAAATCGATAACACTTCAATGAAGAAAAAAAAGAGCCCTGGGTTTGTGGTTGGATATATCTGTTTCTCTATCTGTAAAATATGGAAGTAAACCTTCCTCATGTTAAGAGCTCAGGATGATACCTGACACCTGCCCAGGGCTCTTATCAGTGGCCGTTGAGTCTCTCAGGCTGGGGAGGTGGGGGCTGAGGATGGAGCCCTTGAAGCCGGTGTTCCTCCAGGGCACTTCCAGATGCTTCTCCTGAAGGAACACCCGGTTACGGGCTTCTGCCTGAGAGCCAAGGTGTGCCCCCCTCTCTGAGGAACCAGTCTCCTCCTGCCATCACCTCCCTGCCCCCAAAGGGTGAGGTCCCGTCACTTCCGCGAAGAGCCACAGCCGCCGACAGTGACAAGGGGCGGGCAGGCACAGACTCCGCCCACTGTCCTCACGGTGGTTTATCGCCAGCGTCTGCCCCAGGCCTGCACGTGCAGATGGGGAGCAGACACGCAGTGGCGGGTGGCTGGATGCTGCCTCTGCCGTGCATCTCTGTGAATGCAAACGTGGACACATCCCCCTCTACCTGATGACACCCGTGGGTAGATCTTTTATCAGTTTCTAAATTAAGAAGTGATGGCAACATCACAGGAAACTCGACACTTTTCCTGCCAGTTGGTTGGAAAAGGCCTTAATTGTTACTTCGATAATGGGTTTCTGGCCATGTGACCATGCAGCCAGGAGGCTTGAAGACACAAAACCACCATTCTCAGGGCGGTGAAGGCCCAGGCCAAGGACACTGCCTCCACCAGAGCCTGAAGCAGCCTGGCTGAATACACACACACACACACACACACACACACACACACACACACACACACA
>NW_021699985.1:0-8858 GCF_005190385.1 Monodon monoceros
AGTTCAGCACCACCAAACCAGCTTTACAACAAATGCTACAGGAACTTCTCTAGGCAAGAAACACAAGAGAAGGAAAAGACCTACAATAACGAGCTCAAAACAATTAAGAAAATGGGAATAGGAACATACATATCGATAATTACCTTACATGTAAATGGACTAAATGCTCCCACCAAAAGACACAGATTGGCTGAATGGATACAAAAACAAGACCCATATATTTGCTGTCTACAAGAGACCAACTTCAAACCTAGAGACACATACAGACTGAAAGTAAGGGGATGGAAAAAGATATTTCATGCAAATGGAAACCAAAAGAAAGCTGGAGTAGCAATTCTCATATCAGACAAAATAGACCTTAAAGTAAAGACTATTAGAAGAGACAAAGAAGGACAGTACATAATGATCAAGGGATCAATCCAAGAAGAAGATATAACAATTGTAAATATTTATGCACCCAACATAGGAGCACCTCAGTACATAAGGCAAATATTAACAGACATAAAAGGGGAAATCAACAGTAACACAATCATAGTAGGGGACTTTAACACCCCACTTTCACCAATGGACAGATCATCCAAAAAAAATTAATAATAAGGAAACACAAGCTTTAAATGATACATTAAGCAAGATGGTCTTAACTGATATTTATAGGACATTCCATCCAAAAACAACAGAATACCTTTTCTTCTCAAGTGCTCATGGAACATTCTCCAGGATAGATCATATCTTGGGTCACAAATCAAGCCTTGGTAAGTTTAAGAAAACTGAAGTTGTATCAAGTATCTCTTCCAACCAGAATGCTATGAGACTAGATATCAATTACAGGAAAAAAACTGTAAAAAATACAAACACATAGAGGCTAAAAAATACACTACTTAATAACCAAGAGATCACTAAAGAAATCAAAGAGGAAATCAAAAAATACCTAGAAACAAACGACAATGAAAACAGGATGACCCAAAACCTATGGGATGCAGCAAAATCAGTTCTAAGAGGGAAGTTTATAGTGGTACAATCCTACCTCAAGAAACAAGAAACATCTCAAATAAACAACCTAACCTTACACCTAAAGCAATTAGAGAATGAAGAACAAAAAAACTCCAAAGCTAGCAGAAGGAAAGGAAGCATAAAGGTCAGATCAGAAATAAATGAAAAAGAAATGAAGGTAACGATAGCAAAGATCAATTAAAATTAAAAGCTGGTTCTTTGAGGAGATAAACAAAACTGATAAACCATTAGCCAGACTCATCAAGAAAAAAAGGGAGAAGACTCAAATCAATAGAATTAGAAATGAAAAAGGAGAAGTAACAACTGACACTGCAGAAATACAAAGGATCAGGAGAGATTACTATAAGCAACTATATGACACTAAATTGGACAACCTGGAAGAAATGGACAAATTCTTTGAAAAGCGCCACCTTCCCAGACTGAATCAGGAAGAAATAGAAAATATAAACAGACCAATAACAAGCACTGAAATTGAGACTGTGATTAACAACCTTCCAACAGACAAAAGCCCAGGACCAGACGGCTTCACAGGCAAATTCTATCAAACATTTAGAGGGAGCTAACACCTATCCTTCTCAAACTCTTCCAAAAAATAGTAGAGGGAGGGACACTCCCAAACTCATTCTATGAGGCCACCATCACCCTGATACCAAAACCAGACAAAGATGTCACATAGAAAGGCCAATATCATTGATGAACATAGACACAAAAATCCTCAACAAAATACTAGCAAACAGAATCCAACAGCACACTGTAAGGATCATACACCATGATCAAGTGGGGTTTATCGCAGAAATGCAAGGATTCTTCAGTATACGCAAATCAATGTGATACACCGTACTAACAAATTGAAAAAGAAAAACCATATGATTATCTCAATATATGCAGAAAAAGCTTTTGACAAAATTCACACACATTTATGATAAAAGCCCCCAGAAAGTGGGCAGAGAGGGAACTTACCTCAACATAATAAAGGTCATATATGACAAACGCACAGCCAACATCATTCTCAATGGTGAAAAATTGAAAACATTTCCACTAAGATCAGGAACAAGAGAAGGTTGCCCACTCTCACCACTCTTATTCAACATAGTTTTGGAAGTTTTAGCCACAGCAATCAGAGAAGAAAAAGAAATAAAAGGAATCCAAATTTTAAAAGAAGATGTAAAGCTGTGACTGTTTGTAGATGACATGATACTATACATAGAGAATCCTAAAGACTCTACCAGAAAACTACTAGAGCTAATCAATGAATTTGGTAAATTAGCAGGATACAAAAATATTGCACAGAAATCTCTTGCATTCCTATACACTAATGATGAAAAATCTGAAAGAGAAATTAAGGAAACACTCCCATTTACCATTGCAACAAAAATAATAAAATACTTGAAATAAACCTATATAAGGAGAGAAAAGACCTGTATGCAGAAAACTATAAGACACTGATGAAAATAATTAAAGATGATACAAACACATGGAAAGATATACCATGTTCTTGGATTGGAAGAATCAACATTGTGAAAATGACTCTACTACCCAAAGCAATCTACAGATTCAATGCAATCCCTATCAAACTACCAATGACATTTTTCACAGAACTAGAACAAAAAAATTCACAATTTGTATGGAAACTCAAAAGCCCCGAATAGCCAAAGCAATCTTGAGAAAGAAAAACGGAGCTGGACGAATCAGGCTCCCGGAATTCAGACTATGCTACAAAGCTACAGTAATCAAGACAGTATGGTACTGGCACAAAAAGAGAAATATAGATCAATGGAACAGGATAGAAAGCCCAGAGATAAATGCACGCACATATGGTCACTTTATTTTTGATAAAGGAGGCAAGAATATACAATGGAGAAAAGACAGCCTCTTCAATAAGCGGTGCTGGGAAAACTGGACAGCTACGTGTAAAAGAATGAAATTGTGTATGGTGTTAGAACACTGCCTAACACTATACACAAAAATAAACTCAAAATGGATTAAGGACCTAAATGTAAGGCCAGAAACTATCAAATTCTTAGAGGAAAACATAGGCAGAACACTCTATGACATACATCAGAGCAAGATCCTTTTTGACCCACCTCCTAGAGAAATGGAAATAAAAACAAAAATAAACAAATGGGACCTAATGAAACTAAAAAGCTTTTGCACAGCAAAGGAAACCATAAACAAGATGAAAAGACAACCCTCAGAATGGGAGGAAATATTTGCTAATGAAGCAACTGACAAAGGATTAATCTCTAAAATATACAAGCAGCTCATGCATCTCAATATCAAAAAAACAAACAACCCAATCCAAAAAAAAATGGGCGGAAGACCTAAGTAGACATTTCTCCAAAGAAGATATACAGATTGCCAACAAACACATGAAAGGATGCTCAACAACACTAATCATTAGAGAAATTCAAATCAAAACTACAATGAGGGTCACCTCACACCAGTCAGAATGGCCATCACCAAAAAATCTAGAAACAATAAATGCTGGAGAGTTTGTGGAGAAAAGGGAAGCCTCTTGCACTGTTGGTGGGAATGTAAATTGATACAGCCACTATGGAGAACAGTATGGAGGTTCGTTTAAAAACTAAAAATAGAACTACCATATGACCCAGCAATCCCACTACTGGGCATACACCCTGAGAAAACCATAATTCCAAAAGAGTCATGTACCACAATGTTATTTGCAGAACTATTTACAATAACCAGGACATGGAAGCAACCTAAGTGTCCATCGACAGATGAATGGATAAAGAAGATGTGGCACATATAAACAATGGAATATTACTCAACCATAAAACGAAACGAAATTGAGTTATTTATAGTGAGGTGGATGGACTTAGAGAGTGTCATCCCGAGTGAAGTCAGAAAGAGAAAAATAAATACCATATGCTAACACACATATATGGAATCTAAAAAAAAAAAAAAGTTCTGAAGAATCTAGGGGCAGGACAGGAATAAAGACACAGATGTGTAGAGAATGGACTTGAGGACACAGGGAGTGGGAAGGGTAAGCTGGGACAAAGTGAGAGAGTTGCATGGACTTATATATACAACCAAATATAAAATAGATAACTAGTGGGAAGCAGTCGCATAGCACAGGGAGATCAGCTCAGTGCTCTGTGACCACCTGGAGGCTCCGGACGCACAGGCCCAGCGACCATGGCTCACGGACCCAGCCACTCCTCGGCACGTGGGATCCTCCCGGACCGGGGCACGAACCCGCGTCCCCTGCATCGGCAAGCAGACTCTCAACCACTGCGCCACCAGGGAAGCCCTATTCCACTATTTACTGGTGCTTTGTTCAGTATATAAATTCTCTATTTTATGTTTCTTTTTTTAATAACCATTTTACTAGTAATTTACATACAATAAAATTCATTCTTTTAAACTGCACAGTAGTTTTTGGTACATTCACAAAGTTGTGCAACCATCACCACTATCTAATTCCAGAATATTTTCATCACCCCAAAAAGAAACTTCATGTCCACTAGCAGTCATTCCCCATTCCACCCAGCCCCAGACCCTGCCAACCACTAGTGTACTTTCTGTCTCCATGGCTTTGCCAATTATGGACCTTTCACATAAATAGAATCATACAGTAATTGGCCTTTATATCCGGCTTCCTTTACTTAGCATTAAAGTTTTCAAGAATCATTTATGTTGTAGCATTTATCAGTATTTCATTTCTTTTTATTGTTGAATAATCCATTGTATGGAGGTACTATTTTTTTTATCCTTTCATCAGTTGATGGACATTTGGATTGTTTCCACTTTTTGGCCATTATGAATAATGCTGCTATGAACATTTGTGTACAAGTTTTTGTGTGAACATATGTTTTTATTTCTCTTGGGTGTATACCTAGGAATAGAATTGCTGGTCTGTGGTAACTACGTTTAAACTTCTGATTAAATGCTGGGCTGTTTTCCAAAGCAGCTGCACCATTTTACATTTCCACCAGCAGTGTATGATGGTTCTAACTTCTCTTCATCCTCACTAAAACTTGTTATTATCTGCCTCTTCTATTATAGCTATCCTAGTGGATGTAAACTGGTATCCCACTGTGGTTTTTTATTTAAATTTTCCTGACGGTTAATGATGCTAAGCATCTTTGTCTATCTTCTTTGAAAAAAATGTCTATTCAGATCCTTTGTCCATTTTTAAAATTGGGTTGTCTTTTTATTACGTTGTAGTAGTTCCTTTTATATTCTGATTCCAGCCTTTATCAGATATGTAATTTGCAAACATTCTGTGGATTGTCTTTTCACTTTATTGATGGTGTCCTTTTAAGTACAGAAGTTTTCATTTTGATGAAGTCTAATCTTATTTCTTCTTTTGTCCTTTTCTTTTTTTTTGGTGTCACACCTAAAATTCATGACCTTAACCCAAGATCACAAAATTTACTCCTATATTTTTCCTAAGGGTATTATAGTTTTATCTCTATATAAATGGCAAAACTTACATTTAATTTTTTTTAATTCCCCAATAAAATCTACCAAAATCTAGAGTATGCATCATAACTAATGATGAAATATTGGAAACTTTCCCCTGAGATTGGGAATGGATTGGGAATGAGAAAGAACGTTCACTAACATCACTTCTATTGAATATTGTACTGAAGGTTTTAGCCAGTTCAACAAAGCAAGAAAAGCAAATAAAATACATAAATAAAATGTATTTATTTTGGTATCAGAAACAAACAAAAATAACCCTCATTATGTGCAAATGACATGATTATGTACCTATAAATTCCAAAATGATACAGAGGTAATTAGAATTAACAAGTGAGTTTAGCAAGTTTACTTTATACATGGCCATCACAAAACAATCTATTGCATTTTCTATATACCAAAAAAAAGCAATTTGGAAATTTAAATTTTAAAATGTTACTATTTCTAACAGCAAGAGAAACATCAAATACCTAGGAATAAATCTAATGAAAGATGTGCAAAACCTTTAAACAGAAATCTATAAAATTGTATTAAGAGAAATTTAAAAAGGTCTTAAAAATGGAGACATATACCACATGAATGGATTGGAACAATTAATAATGTAATTTATCAGAACTCCCCAAAATGATACATACTTTAAATGTAATACCAACCAAAATTCCAGGAGGTGCCTGAGGGAGATTGACAAGCTGATGCTACAATCCATATGAAAAATAAAAGAGCCAAAGATAACCAAGAAAATTCCGAAGAAGAAGAGGAGTGGGAGCCCACATTCTCTGATATCAAAACATTATAGGAAGGACGAGGGGAAGATGGCGGAAAAGTAAGACATGGAGATCAACTTCCTCCCCACAGATACACCAGAAATACATCTACACGTGGAACAACTCCTACAGAACACCTACTGAACGCTGGCAGAAGACCTCAGACCTCCCAAAAGGCAAGAAACCCACCCCACGTACCTGGGTAGGGCAAAAGAAAAAAGAATAGAGACAAAAGAATAGGGACGGGACTTGCACCAGTGGGAGGGAGCTGTGAAGGAGGAAAGGTTTCCACACACTAGGAAGCCCCACCGCGGGCGCAGACTGCGGGTGGCAGAGGGGGAAGCTTCGGAGCTGTGGAGGAGAGCATGGCAACAGGGGTGCGGAGGGCAAAGCAGAGAGATTCCCGCACAGAGGATCGGTGCCAACTGACACTCACCAGCTCGAGAGGCTTGTCTGCTAACCCGCCGGGACGTGCAGGGATGGGAGCTGAGGCCCGGGCTTCAGTCAGAGCACAGGGAGAGGACTGGGGTCGGTGGCGTGAACACAGTCTACAGGGGGTTAGTGCACCACGGCTAGCCGGGAGGGAGTCCGGGGAAAAGTCTGGACATGCCGAAGAGGCAAGAGACTTTTTCTTCCCTCTTTGTTCCCTGGTGCGCGAGGAGAGGTGATTCAGAGCGCTGCTTAAAGGAGCTCCAGAGATGGGTGCGAGCCGCGGCTTTCAGCGCAAACCCCAGAGACTGGCAGCAGACGCTAAGGCTGTTGCTGCCACCACCAAGAAGCCTGTGTGCGAGCACAGGTCACTATCCACACCCCCCTTCCAGGGAGCCTGTGCAGCTTGCCACTGCCAGGGTCCCGGGATCCAGGGACAACTTCCCGGGAGAATGCACGGCATGCCTCAGGCTGGTGCAACGCCGCCAGCCTCTGCCACCGCAGGCTCGCCCCGCACTCCATACCTCTCTTTCCTCCTGGCCTGAGTGAGCCAGAGTCCCCAAAGCAGCTGCTCCTTCAACCCCGTCCTGTCTGAGTGAAGAATAGACGCCCTCCGGGGACCTACACGCAGAGGCGGGGCCAAATCCAAAGCTGAGCCCCGGTAGCTGTGAGAACAAAGAAGAGAAAGGGAAATCTCTCCCAGCAGCCTCAGAAGCAGCGGATTAAAGCTCCACAATCAACTTGATGTACCCTGCATCTGTGGAATACCTGAATAGACAACGAATCATCCAAAATTGAGGAGGTGGACTTTGAGAGCAAGATTTATTTTTTCCCCTTTTCCTCTTTTTGTGAGTGTGTATGTTTCTCTGTGAGATTTTGTCTGTATAGCTTCGCTTCCACCATTTGTCATAGGGTTCTATCGGTCCGTTTTTTTTTCTTTAAAAATAATTATTTTTTCTTATTATTTTTTATTTTAATATTTTATCTTCTTTTATTTTATCTTCTTTCTTTCTCTTTCTTCCTTTCTTTCTTTTCTTCCCTTCCTTCCTTCCGTCTTTTTCTTTCTTCCTTCCTTCCTTCTTCCCTTTCTTTCTTTATTTCTTTCTTTCGTTCTTTCTTTCTACTCCCTTTTATTCTGAGCCGTGTGGATGAAAGGTTCTTGGTGCTGCAGCCAGGAGTCAGTGCTGTGCCTCTGAGGTGGAAGAGCCAATTCCAGGACACTGGTCCACAGTAGACCTCCCAGCTCCACATAATACCAAACAGCGAAATTCTCCCAGAGATCTCCATCTCAACACCAGCACCCAGCTTTACTCAACGACCAGCAAGCTACAGTGCTGGACACCTTATGTCAAACAACTAGCAAGACAGGAACACAACCCCACCCATTAGCAGAGAGGCTGCCTAAAATCGTAAGTCCACAGACACCCCAAAACACACCAACACACGTGGACCTGCCCAGCAGAAAGACAAGATCCAGCCTCATCCACCAGAAGACAGGCACTACTCCCCTCCACCAGGAAGCCTACACAACCCACTGAACCAACTTTGGCCACTGGGGACAGACACCAAAAACAATGGGAACTACGAACATGCAGCCTGCAAAAAGGAAACCCGAAACACAGTAGGAGAAGCAAAATGAGAAGACAAAAAAACAAACAGCAGATGAAGGAGCAAGATAAAAACCCACCAGACCTAACAAATGAAGAGGAAATAGGCAGTCTACCTGAAAAAGAATTCAGAATAATGATAGTAAAGATGATCCAAAATCTTAGAAATAGAATAGACAAAATGCAAGAAACATTTAACAAGGAACTAGAAGAACTAAAGATGAAACAAACAACGATGAACAACACAATAAATGAAATTAAAAATATTCTAGATGGGATCAATAGAAGAATAACTGAGGCAGAAGAACAGATAAGTGACCTGGAAGATAAAATAGTGGAAATAACTACTGCAGAGCAGAATAAAGAAAAAAGAATGAAAAGAACTGAGGACAGTCTCAGAGATCTCTGGGACAACATTAAACGCACCAACATTCAAATTATAGGGTTTCCAGAAGAAGAAGAGTAAAAGAAAGGGACTGAGAAAATATTTGAAGAGATTATAGTTGAAAACTTCCCTAATATGGTAAAGGAAATAGTTAATCAAGTCCAGGAAGCACAGAGAGTCCCATACAGGATAAATCCAAGGAGAAATACGCCA
>NW_021699986.1:0-1494 GCF_005190385.1 Monodon monoceros
CTCATGCACCACCGTGTTGTGGCTGCTGACGGGCGCCCTGTCTCCTCTAGGACTCGCTGGGGTTTTGGCTTCAGGACAGCGTGGGGCTGCATCCACGCTGACAGGAGCTTGGTTTCCTGAGGACGCAGTTGACGCCAGAGGAACAGGTGAAGAGACAGTGAGGAACAGTGGGGAGAAACTTCCTGGGGGCAACTGACGGCTGCCGGGGTGCGTCCTCGTGCGACCCAGAAAGGGCTTGGTGTGCAAAGCTTGGTTGTTGGTCAGGCTGGTGCGCGGTGGAGCCGCGGGGGTTATGGGTTGTGCAGTCTTCCCTGCACCGTTTACCGTGGGGCTGCCCTTCCGCTCAGTGTGACCCTGGCCCCCTTGTCGTAACTTAAAGGCCCCCACCCCCCCCACCGTGCGGGGTGGGTTCTGGGCTCTCTGTCCCGTCCCTCTGGTCTGTGCGCCTGTTTTGAGCCAGTTCCGCACTGTTTTGGGCACTGTAGCTTCGTGATGAAGTGTGAAGTCGGAGGGAGAGGCCTGCGGCCCGCTCTCATTTCTCAGGGTCATCTTGGCTCTTCGGGGTCCTTTGTGGCTCCACACACATGTTAGGAGTATTTGCTCCATTTCTGTGAAAAACACCATTGGAATTTCAGGACGGCCTGCCTTCCCTGTGTGCACCGCTTTGGGTAGAACGGACATTTCAGCAATAGTAATTCTTGCATTCCATGAGCACGGGGAGTCTTTCCACCGACTTGTGTCTTCTTCAATGTCTTCATCAGTGTCTTAAAGTTTTCAGGTCTTTCACATCCTTGGTTAAATTTATTCCTTGGTATTTTGTTCTTTTTGATGCAGCTGTAAATTGGTTTTTTTTCTCTTTCTGATGGTTCATTATTAGTGTTTAGAAATGCAGTTGAGTTGTGTGTACTGATTTTGTGTCTTTACTGAATTCATTTATTATTTCTAACAATGTTTTTTGCTGGAATGATGTGGAAAATTGAACTTCCAAAATCCCGCTCTTTCTACCATATCCAAGTCATCCACAACCGGGAAGAAAGGGAAGTCCTTTATATTGGGAAGTCCTAACAAGTCTTTCCACAGTGCCTCTAAATGACATGTGGACTTGGGGTGAACTGGATCTGGTAAGGCTTGGCCTCTGTATGGAAGTTTGATGTTTCCTCTGCCTTTCTGGCATGGTTTTCACATGGTGTTTTGAAAACTACTTGACTTTCCAGTAATTTCAAACGTACAGAGAGCTTTACATACAGAAAAGCAAGTCTTGTATCTTGATTAAATATATTCCTAAATATTAATATTGACATTATTTAAAATTGTTTTCATAAGTTCTTCTTCAGATTATTTATCGCTAGTATATATGTATAAGATAGATTTTTGTGAATTGATATTTTTTTCTATAACTTTGCTGAATTAGTGATTAGTCAAATAATTTGTTGTTGTTATAGGAAGCTTTATATATAAGATGGTGTGATCTGTGTTCTGTGAATAGACACAGTT
>NW_021699987.1:0-1407 GCF_005190385.1 Monodon monoceros
GTTATTTGTGTTAAAATTTGACAGGTCAATTTGCCCAAATAAGGGTAGCCTGGATGCCTCAGGATCTGAAAATAATATCAAATGAAAAATGATTTAAGAGTTGGAAAAGGCATTTAATAAAAAATCATGTGACATAAAAACCATGAATTTTTATCATCTGGAATCCTAAATTCCTGCTTCCAGCTCCACTATGTAGAGCCAAACCTGGCTAGTTCAAATCAGACAGGTTTAATTTTTCCCATATTGTGGAAGAGATACTCATATGCCTAAGAAGTTCAGTAAAAGACTGATGCAAAATAAAATCTTACCACATGGTGAGGGACATGAATATATCCTGATAAATTGTGGGAAGAAGGCAGAGGTTAAGCAAACAGTAAAATAGTGACCCCGTCTGCTCATATTACCTATGTAACTTGGAAGAGAATTAAAAGTTATCAAATGCTTTACAGAACATTGTCTTTAATATCCTATTCAAAATCAGTGCTTCAACTTGTCTTAGTAACAGAATATCTATTCCCATTTCCCAAATCTATGTTATAGAAAGGCAGCAGGGCTCCATGCACTTAAACACAGCTGTACAATAATACTTATTGGTTTACTATTCAGTATTAGCCACCTGAATAATATTTGGGATTTTTTAGAAGCTCTATTTGGTTTTAGTATATATTACACTAAAGACACAGAGTTAAAATGTTGTATTCTAAAGTCATTTGAAAAAATTATCTTTTGTGCATGTATGTTTAGGTCCCCAATATGATATGTGGTTGGATTAATTTATTTTAGTTAGTTTTCAATTAGAGGAAATTGCTTTTGTAATTAATTTGGTTTTTATTTTTTTAATTGAAATACATTTGACATGCATTGTTTAAGATTACTACATGTTAAATATGTATTGTAATATGACTGACATTGTAGTGATAATTAGTAGCTGTTTCACATCACATAATTATTTCTTTAGTTGGAATAATTAAGATAAGTTTGATGATTATAATACAGTATTGTTGTCTATATTGACTATACTGTGCACTAGATCTCTAGGGCTTATCTACTACTGGTTGCAAGTTTGTACCTTTCAACAACATCTATCCTATCCCTCCCACCTCCATTCTTAGCCCCATCCCCTGGTAACCACCATTTCACTCTCTGTTTTTACAAGTTTGGCCTTTTTAGATTCCACATATAAGTGATATCATATGGTATTTATCTTTGTCTGACTTGTTTCACTTAGCATAACATTCTCAAAGTCTATCCATGTCACACATGGCAGAATATTCTTATTTCTCATGGCTGAATAATATTTTATATATATATATATATATATATATACACACATACACACACACACACACACACACACACCCCACATCTTCTTTATTCATTCTTCCATCGATGGACACATAGGTAGTT
>NW_021699988.1:0-2894 GCF_005190385.1 Monodon monoceros
CACACTTGGCTTCCCAGACGTCACCATCCTGTCGAATTCCCTCAAAACATTCCGAGTGTACTTACTCCTCGTCCCGTCAGGAAGGACAGCACATGGCCCTCGAACACTGCTTCCAGCCACGTGGCTGGCAAGCCTCCCACTCATTCCCAGCGGGCCCCTTCCTGCATCCTGTCTCATACAGCAGTGCTTCCCGTGCTTTGGCTCTCCAAAACCACTCTACTTCTTTTTGGTTAGATAGTCACCAACTTCATTAAGATCATCTAACAGCTAGAATTTTCTCACCTCGCTTTAAATCTTGTTTCTACCTTTTATTCTTCCTTTTAGAGGAAAGTGTTCCATCCTGCAGCCCCTCCAGTACTCACACCCTCGCTCCTGCTTGCTGGAGAAAACCCAAAGCCTGCGTATTCCCAAAGCTCTAGTCACACCATGAACTGCATCACGATGAATTTCCTTCCAGGTTTTATCCTTTGTATGTGTAAATTTATATGCCTGGCATCATACTGTACATAGTTTATGACTGTGAACAGAAATTTTTTATATGCTTCTAGTTACTCTTTTATGCTATGTGTGGCATTATTTTGCATATTTAAAAAATTATGTATCTATTTAGTCCTGTATCTGCCTAGAGATGAATTAGAGGATGGTTTTGTAGCTACTGATTACCACGCATGGTTTTTGTTCTGTTTTGTTTTAGTTTTGGACAAATTCTCCCCACCTCCAAGGGCAAAAGGATATGATAAGTTTTCTGAAAAGTTCTCACTATTCGAGACTGGCCCGATGTGAAGAGATTCCAGGGACATAAGTGTCTCTGTTTACGCAAAGTCCTATGCATGCTGAATTAATTTACACTGACCGATCTTAACAGGTGTGCTCTGCCACCTCAGCTTTCATCTGCTTCTGTACTTACTCCTGAAGTTGAACCTTCCCTCTGAAGGGCTGTGTTAACTAAGCCCTGTGAGGGCCCCTTGGAGCCCCTTCCTCCCTGACATCTCAGCTCTCAGTTCCGCTCCCTCTTTTCCTCCTGTACAAGTTCCTCTCCTAAGTGCAAGCCTTTCCCCAACTGCTATTCTTGGCCATCTTTCGAGATCCCGTGCACATCCACGATTTCAGTTGTCTTCCTCGGAGAAAGCAGTGCGGTCAAACAGAAGGTAACTGTCAGGTTGGAGACGAACATTCCGGGTCAAAGCCCAGCTTCCTGACTTCCTCCTTGTCTGCCTGGGTCAGGTCTGGCATCCTCTGTGCCTCAACTTCCACATCATTAAAGTGGGTTTGTACTGTCTACTTCCTATGTGTGAACTTATTAGGACAGTCCTGTGACAGATGACCTGTCCCATCTATAGACTCCCCCAGTCCACCTCTGCATTCCCACACTCCTTTTCCCGTCTCATTACAACCTGCAGGCCCATCTTTGGTACGGAAGGGCCTCCCGCAGGCCCCAAGTCTCTTCATTTAAGGGAGTCTGCCTGTTTCTAGTCTATTATTTAAGAGTTAAATTAAGGCTACATGCCGGTCTCAATTTTTCTGTCCTTATAACTGGAGCAACCTAATTTATGAATAAATGTCCAAAAACCCATAGGTGAATTTATTTTTTTTACATTTTAGGATTCCTGTGTGTGTCTGACTTGGTCACTGTTGGTCTGGAGAAGGCAACTCAGACCCTGGATTATGGTCACAACACAGCTTCCTGCACTGAAAGCCTTGCTATAAAAACAAAACCCGAAAAACAGTCCACAGACCTAAACACTGCCTTCAGTGACATAGACGATTTATGTTCTTGCAAAGTGACCTTGTGGCAACACGTGGATGACACTGGTCCAGACCTCAGGGAGCCTTTCTGGGTGAACCCGGGTGTCTCCACCCTCCCCCACACCCAGGCCTCAAATTCCATAAAGGTCTCACCTCACATCTTCTTTTAGCTTTTTAGTTTCCCTGTAGTGAAGCAACCACTTCCGTCTTCCATTTTCGTTTAGTTTCTCCAGGATTTTGATAATTTCCTTCAGTTGTACTACAGAATGAACAAGTTTGACAAGAGAAGATGTATTTTAGGATTTTTGGCTTGTCTAGTCAAAGCCCAGCGATGATTATTTGTGAGAATAAGGCCCCATGTTTGAGTGTTGACCATCACTGCCACTCCTGTAGCTGGGCAGGAAGGATGCTGTGCCGCGCTTTAACCCGTGGTCCCTCAACCCAGCCCCACCTTCTCATACTAGCAGGAGAGAAGAGCACTGCAGTCATTAGCAGTTAAAAGCTCTGAGTGTATATAAATCTATGGATGGAACGAAAGTGGGGTCCTGTTGCAACAGACATAAGATAGGTCTAGGCTTCTAAATACAGAATCTACAAATATTTTCAACTCCACTTTCTATGCAACATTCATGCTCGTTAAGGTACGTCCTCCTCCTCTTCAATGGAGAAGGGGTATCCATGTTTACTTCTAATGTGCTATCAGAGCTGGGCAGGTTTTGATTGTACATAAAGTGTCTGCCCTGTGCTCTAACATTCTTTGACGTCAAATTCATTGCCCCGAGGGAAACTATTTATATATGAGTGTTTAAGCAGATAACTGAGAAGACTTCCAGTAGCCATTTTTTAGATTTCCATGATACCGACAAAATGGTAGGGGTGATGGCAACAGAAATGGAGGAAAGAGGGCTGATTCTAAACAAATATGTAGCTGATTTGATTTGGCAAAGGGAAGAATTGAATATAACAAACTCTCAAATGTGTATGAGTAGTTTAGCCACATTACCGAGAGGTTTTAATACAAAAGAGGTCAAGAGCAAAGTGCTTATTTAGCACAGCATATGACAGAAATTAAGCCCTCAACAGATGGTGACATATTGAGTTAATACTGATTTCTTTTTGATGAAATAATATTTGAATCACTGGGCAAG
>NW_021699989.1:0-1783 GCF_005190385.1 Monodon monoceros
GACTCCAATCTACCTCTTGAAATCTGTTTCCTGCAATTCTGCCTTGCTTTCAAATCCTCTTCGTTGCCTTACCTCAATATATTTTTGGACGATAGTTGTCCTTTATAACTCTGCAGGTTTGTGAATTGCACTCCCCCTGAGCTCCATTATTCAACTCGCTTTTTTGTGAGCTGGCCGCAAAACCGCAGGATTGCTTCAGGCCCTATTCGGGTTCCGGCGTGGCAGGCTGAGCCTTTGGTTAATTCTTCTTCCTGATGGGAAATTAGAGTGACATGTGCCCGTCCAGACGCCTACAGCCAGTCTCTCATTGGTTCCCCCGCACTCGTTCATCCTCCGCAGAAATTGCAAACTGTGCGAAACAGGAGGTTAAAGGCGCTGACTCTCCAAGTGGGGAGATTGTTAGTGAAGCGGCTGGAATGGCCAACCCGAGCACCAGGAGATGAAAAATGAGGTGCGTTTTAGAAACCTTTCCGGAACACATGGTGCACCATCCTCTGCATTCCCCATGCATCTTTTAGCTGTAGGAAGATTACCTTAAACCTGGAGATTTGGGACCCATGGAATGGTTAGCACGCAGAATTTCTTTAAAGGGTCTGCCTTTGCTCACCCAACCTCACCAATCCTGTCAGACCCAAGAGTGTCCAGCCTTATGTCTCATCCAGCTGTGGGTGTAGATGTGGTCATTCCGGGTTGCATCACAGCCCCTGAACGAATTTTCTAAGAATTTTTCTCTCTTTCACTGTTTTTGTGTTTTGTGTTTGAAATTTATTTTTATAATGGGGTTTACCTGAGTTTCACTGCTGTGTTTATGCCGCTCTACACACACTTGATTCACCTACGGCGACATATCAATACATAGGTTTTAAGATTCTTACTAGTCAGATATATTCTTTTGCGGTGAATAGGGGTTGTTGAGTCCAGTTCATTGAGCAAGGAGTAGGTCTTGTCTATTACATATTTGATTTATAGAACGGTATCTGTGTTAATTTCAAACTCTTGTTTTATGCATCACCCCACCTCACCTTTCCCCTGAAGCAGGCATAAGTGTGTTTTCTAAATGTGTGACTCTGTTCTGTTTTGTAATTCAGTTCATGTGTAGCGATGTTTATATTCCCTCTATAAGTGATATCTTATGATGTTTCTTTTTCTGTGTGACTTATTTCACTTAGAATCATCGTACCTAAATCCACTCATTATGCTTCTACTAGCCTTATGACATTGATTTCATGGCGGAGTGATATTCCATTGTACATAAGTACCACAACTTCTTTATCCATTGTTCTCTTTCCTGGGATACTTAAGGTGTACCTAACTCGAGGTTCTTGTAAACAGAGCAGCCCTAAACTTTGGGGTGCCTGTGTCTTGTTGATTTTTAGTCTTCCCAAGATATAGGCCCCTGAGTGGAAGTGCCCTAGGCTCTGTAGCTCTGTTTTTTAGATGTTTTAGGAAACACCATACACTTTTCCAGAGTGGATCTTGGCAGTTTACACTCCGCCCATCAGCGTAACAAGGCTCCCTGTTCTCCATGGCCTGTCCTGCATTTCTGGTTTTTACAATTTTTTCGGATGGCCCTTTTGACCGGTGGGAAATGAGACTTCTTTGCTGTGCAGATTTGCATTACTGGCTTGCTTGGTTGCCCAAAAAGGGCGTATGCGTTTTTTCCTGAATATATTCAGGAAAAATCGCATACGCCCTTTTTGGCCAAGTGCATCATTGTCGAAGTTCTGCTGCTTTTCATGTGCTTTAAAGGCGACTCCAATCTACCTCTTGAAATCTGTTTCCT